>NC_056725.1:140745561-140923061 GCF_019279795.1 Protopterus annectens
CTCTGAAATTTAGGCACAGGAGAAATGAAAAAGAAGTTATGTCTTACCATAACGTTCCATCTGAGTTGTTGATCTTCCTCCAGTCGTCCCTGATAGGTTCAGTTCCGAGACCTCGGAACCGAGTCGGCCTTATACCAAGCTTGCGTGCACCAAAAACTCTCGAGCTAAGCTGTTACCCACAATGTCCTTCACTCAGTTACCTCAGATTGAGTTAGCATACAACATATAGAAGAAATAAGTCAGAGGCCATCTCTTCCCAGAAACCCTAAGACACTACAAAGACCCAGAAGATCAGCCAGGAACCTTTGGAGGGGGTCGGTGGGAGGGTATGATGACTGGAAGAAGAAGATCAACAACTCAGATGGAACGTTATGGTAAGACATAACTTCTTTATCTGAAGTTGTTAATCTTCTTCCTATTCATCACTGATGGGACAGAGTCCCCAGCTACTTGGAGAACCTGGGTGGCCCTTATAGAAGAACATTCCTGAGAACCATTGAGCCAAAGGCCGCTCTTCCCCTGGAGATCAGATCCAATTTGTAATGCTTGATAAAGGTATGGGGCTTATCCCAAATGGCAGCTGCACAAATGTCATCCATGGAGGCCCTAGAGTGGAAGGCAACTGATGCTGCAATAGCACTAGTTGAGTGAGCTTTGATTTGGTAAGGCTTAGGTCCATCCGTAAGCGAATGTGAGAAGGCAATGCAATCCCTAAGCCATTTAGACAAAGTAACTTTCGATACTGCACCTCCCATTCTAGGACCCACAAAGGAAATGAAAAGCTGGTCCAACTTGCGAAAGGATTTAGTTCTGTCCAGATAGAAACGTAATTGTCTATGTACATCCAAGAAATGTAGGCAGCATTCCCCCTTGTTTGAATAATTTGGGAAGACTATAGGGAGCTCAATAGACTGGTTAATCGAAAAAAGTCAGAAACCACTTTGGGGAGAAAGGATGGTTAGTACGAAGTGATACTCTGTCCTTATGAAAGATCAGATAAGGGCCCTTGATACATAATGCTTGCAATTCAGAAATTCGTCTGGCTGAGGTGACAGCCAACAGAAATAAGGATTTCCATGACAGGAATTTTAGATCTCATGTCACAGCAGGCTCAAAAGGGGGCAGAGAAAGAGACTGCAGAACCCAGGAGATTCCATGCCTCCACCAGCTGCCTGATGGGAGGCCTGCTGTGGAAAATATCCTTGAGGAAAGTCTTGCAAAGGCGAGAGGAAATGAGCAGGACTCCATCTGACCCATTATGGAAGTTGGAAATAGCTGCTAGATGGACTCGAATGGTGGAAGCTGACACCCCATTGCCGAATAATTCAGCCAGGTAATGAAGAATAGTGGCCAAGGGGGCTGAGAATGGATCTAGCTTCATTATGTGACCAAATAGAGAATAGTTTCCATTTGTCCCTGTAAAGTTTCCTGGTGGATGGTTTATGAGAGGCCAAGATAATATCACGTACGGCTGAAGAGAGGGTTTCTTGCCTGGCAACTAACGGAAGTGGACAAACCAAGCTGCCAGCCTGAGAGTGGACAGATTCCTGGGAGTCGGCCCTTGTGGGTGAGATATGAGGTTCTGACGAGTGTCTAGGATCCAAGGAGGTTGTAGCAGATGAGGTCGGAGGAAGGGAAACCATACTTGACGAGGCCAGAATGGAGCAATGAGGATCACTTTGCTTCTCAACCGAATAGCTTTCCTTACAACAAGGGGGATCAGAGGACTCGGAGGATAAGCATAAAGGAGACCTGTGGGGCAATAGTGAATCAAAGCTTCTCTCGGTGATTCCCTGTGAGAGGGAAACGGGGCAAAGTAGCTGCTGCATTTTGTGTTTGAGGGGTAGGCGAAAAGGTCGCAGCATGCTGAAAATTTCCACCGCCACACTCGGATTGAGAGACCATTCGTGAGGACAGAGGATGCATCTGCTTAGCCTGTCCGCAATCACGTTGGAGCTCCCCGGGATATGCATTGCGATCAAAAAGCAGTTGGAAGCTATTGCCCACTGCCAGATTCTCATGGCTTCGCGACATAGGGGGTAGGATTTGGTCCCTCCTTGTTTGTTTATGCACCAGACCACGGATATTTTGTCCAACTGGACAGCAATCGTTCCAGACAGCAGGAGCGGATGGAAAGCTTGCAACGCCAATAGCACCGCTCTTAATTCCAGGACATTGATATGCAAGTTGACCTCTACATTGGACCACGTGCCTTGGACTGACTTTCCCTGGAAGTGGCCTCCCCCACCCCATCAGGGAAGCGGTCCGTGGTCACCGTGGCATTGGGCTGGGGAGCCTGGAAGGGGCAACACCAAAGATTTTCGTCTGTACTCATCCACCAGAGCAGATCTTGTTTGCAAGTGTTGGTGATGAGAATCTGTGAGCTCAGGGGGTAAAGATTGGGTATCCACTGTGCCTGAAGGAGCCATTGTAGTAATCTCATGTGCAACCTGGCTAGGGGAACAATAGGGATGGCTGCAGCCATAGACCCCAGAGCCTGGAGAACTTTCATTGCAGACACCTTTCTTCAACAGAGTATCACTTGAACTTGTGCCCTTAATCTCTGAAGCCTGTGAAGAGGAAGAGAGATCAGACTTGACTGGGTGTTGAATATTGCCCCTATGAATTCCAATTGTTGTGAGGGCTGAAGACTGGATTTCTCCCAGTGTATGGTGATGCCCAGCGACTCCACTAGAACTAGGGTGTAGCAGAGGGCCCTGACCAGTAGATGCTTGGTGGGGGCGGACAGGAGCCAATCGTCTAGGTACGGAAACACCTGGAATCCCTGAAGTCTCAGATGAGCTGTTACCACTGCTAGGCATTTTGTGAACACTCTGGGGGCCATCCAGAGACCGAAAGGCAGGGCTCTGAACTGGTAGTGACTGGCTCCCAACCGGAAGCGAAGGAGGCTCCTGGAGCGCTTGTCCATCTTGATATGGTAATATGCATCCCGGAGATCTAATGAGCACATCCACACACCCTCCCGCAGAACGGGAAGGATGGATTGAACCGTGACCATGCGGAACTTGGTCTGAACTACCGATTTGTTTAGTTGGCTGAGATCCAGAATGGGCCTCCAGTCCCCTGTCTTCTTTGGCACCAAAAAGAATCTTGAGTAGAACCCTGATCCACACTGGTCTGGGGGGACCTGTTGGATGGCTCGTTTTTGACATAGCTTTCGTATTTCGGAAGATGCCTCCTCCCTTTGACTGGGTGGAACAACGGGAAGGGATTTCGGAAGTCCTGGATAAGATATTAGAGGAATGTGGTAGCCTCTGGTAATGATTCTCTGCACCCACTGATCATTTGTAATAGAAAGCCAGGCAGCTTGGTGCAGAGAAAAACATGCCCCAACTGCTTCCAGAGGAAAGCAATCTGGCAGCTCCTCAGGAGCACTGATACGGTCTACCAGAGAAGGAATCTCTGGAGACCTGGTTCCAGGGATCCCCTCTGCCCCGAAAGGGATGTCTTCCATTATTGGAACCCCTCTGCCTCTGGGGGAGTCCTCACCACGTGCGTCACGGAAAGGACCTTGAGATTTCTTGTGCCACATCTTCCCACTCCTCTGGTTCCTGGAGAGGGAACGCTGAGGTTTGGAAAAGCATAGGCCCACGGCAGACAAGGACTTCCCATCTTGCTTGTACCTGGCTAATGTATCCTTGACCTTAGCACCGAACAGAGCTGATGGTTTGATAGGGGTATTTAAAAAGGAAGACTTGAAGGAGTCCGCGAGGTCACAAATGTGCATCCAGGCATGGCGTCTCATGACTACGCCTGCACCTGCAACTCTAGCCGCTCCTTCAGTTGCATGGGACAGCAAGCTCATGGACAAATTGGATATTGACTCTAGTGTGGCAAGCTGGGAAGCAACTTTATCTCGTGCTCCATCCGATACTTGGCCCGAGAGACCCGACTGCAAAGGTCGCCGACACAAAAACTCTCTTCCCTAACCCGTCCACTGCCCGGGACTCTCTGTTGGGCAGGTGGACAGCAGGACTCTCTTCCGCAAGTTCCTTTTTCGTGGCTGCTGCCACCACCATAGCATCCACTGGCAAACCTTTAGACCAATGGGGTTGATCCTCTGGAGGGGAGAGTACCTTGTCTGATCTCCTGGGGATGGCCTCAACGGAGTCCGGGGTTCTTCCATGCCCGCTGCATGATGCGCTTAACTGACTCATTGGCGGGGGGGGGGGGGTCACCCAAGAAGTAGAGGGCCGAGAGCGAAAGGCCTGCAGGAATATGGATTCCTCCAAGGAATGATTGGAGGACTTCCAGTCACCCCTCTAGTTCAAGATTTCCAGGATGTCGCCAAAGGAGACATAGTCAGGGGGTGATCGTGGGGGGATCCTTCCCCATCATCGTAGCCCGTATCTTCCATGAGGGACTCCTCTGGGGAGTCAGTGTGTTTCCGCTTACATGCCCGCTTCCAAGGGGGCTCTTCGGTGGGAGCATCCGAAGAAAACTCAGAAAGGGAAATACCCTGGACAGGGCTTTCCCTGGGCCTTGTGCTCTCGGAATCCTGGTGGGGGGGGGGTGGCCTTTGACAGCTGTGGCTCAGAAGGAACTGGAGGGATGACCGACATAGGAGGATTGCTAGAAGCAATCACCCTCTCCATCACCTGGAAAGCAGGTCCACCTGAAGAGGAGTGAGAGCCCGGAACCGAAGAAGACAAAATCGAAACCGGAGTCACACCCTGCGCCACGCGGTCCGCCACCAGGGACGGAGCCTCAAGCAAACTCGGGGCGGTAGTCACCCTCGTATCCGAAGCCGGGACCGACAAAGTACAGTTTTGTACCTACCATAAATGTAGATGTCCGATAGGAATGCATCTGCAGTCCTTACAAATGGGTTGTCCTGTCGTCAGGCAGCCCTTCGGTCGGCCGGATTCCGAAGTCTGGGTCTGGCCTCGGCTGGTGTCGCACTTCACCCGACGTCATAGCTGCAGTTATTCGGGTATAAAGGCATCAGCCGATGCCATTTTCCTCAGTGTTTCTTGCCCCAGATGCCAGGTGCCCTCTTGGAAGGCTAAATTTGGATAAATGCCAATGATTCCAAATAGTAGAGAGCAAGCACAAAAAATAAGCATGTATGTACATATATACAAACAAATACACCATAATAGATTCCCCCAGCTAGCTATAAAATGGGCAAATACCCTAGGAGCACCACAGAGGGGAAGGCGGGTGGGTAATCCTGACTGCAGATGCATTCCTATCGGACATCTACATTTATGGTAGGTACAAAACTGTACTATGTCCTTCAAGGATGCATCTGCAGTCCTTACAAATGGGTAGAATACCATAGCCAAACTGGGGGAGGTGGACAAATAAAGTTATGGTGTAGTTAGGATCCCTTGCAAAACAGCAGTGGCAAAGCCTGCTCGGGATCTAGAGTATAAAGGTAAATTATAATGCTTGGCAAATGTATGCACGGAGCACCAAGTAGCAGCTTCTAAAATGTCCTTGGTAGCCACTCCTCGTACGAAGGCTGTGGTAGTGGCTGTTGCCCTTGTAGAGTGAGGCCTGATGTTCTCTGGAGTTTTCTTTCCATGGTAGGAGTAACAAAATCTAATGCAATTTCCTATCCACTTGGAGATTGTCTGCTTTGAAATTGCTTTTCCTTCCCTTCCTGTTGCATATGCTACCAGTAGCTGGTCAGTTTTTCTATTGCCCTTGGTCCTGTCCAGGTAGTAGCGTAATTGTCTATGTACATCCAAGGTATGTAGCAGTCTTTCTCCCCTGTTCTGTGGGTTAGGGAAGAATGTAGGTAGGTGGATAGCCTGATTTAAAGAAACTCTGGAAACCACCTTAGGCATAAAGGAAGGATTTGTTCTCATGGACACTCTATCTTGATGGAAGATCAGGAAGGGTTGCACTGCCATTAATGCCTGAAGTTCAGATACCCTTCTTGCTGAAGTGATTGCCAGCAGGAAAGCAGTCTTCCATGATAAGTATTGCAATTCTGCTGTTGCTGCTGGTTCGAAAGGAGGAAGTGTCAATTTTTCTAGCACAAAGTTCAAGTCCCATGCTGGTAATGGTGGCTTCCTAGGAGGCTTTACATTTTTAATTCCTCTCAGAAACTGTCTGAGCAGAGGATGTGAGAAGACAGGAGGATCCAAGTCGTATTCTGCTGAAATAGCTGATGCATGAATCTTGATGGAGGAATAGGACAGGCCTGTGTGGAAGAGCTCTGCCAAGTATTCCAGAATGTTGGCTATGTTTACCAGTGACACATCTTCTCCTTTTTCAGTACTCCAAATGAGATATCTTTTCCATTTTGCTGAATATTTTTTTCTTGTTGAGGGTCTGCGAGCCTCAAGGATAATGTCTTTAACCCTTTGGGATAAATTTGGGTTAATTGGTCTTATGCAATGTTCCAGGCAGTCAGCTGCAGAGTTTTCAGGTTTGGATGCAGATTGTTGTAGTTGTTCTGTGTTAACAGCAAGGGAACCAGGGTAGTGGCCATATTTGTTCCCGAGACATGCTCCTCAGTAATGGGTACCAATGTTGCCTTGGCCAGTCTGGAGCTATCAGAATGATCCTTGGACGGTCCTCTTTGACCTTCAATAGCACTTTGTGCATCAAAGGAAGTGGTGGAAATGCATATGCTGTCAGGTTTTTCCAACTGAAGGATAGGGAGTCCACCTTCCAAGCAAGTGGGTGGTACGTCCTTGTGCAGAATTTCTTTAGTTGGTGATTGCGTGGGGATGCAAATAAGTCTATTTCTGGGAGTCCCCATTTTCTTGTAATGGTTTTGAAGATGTCCGGATGCAGCATCCATTTGTGGGCATCCGTGGTAGTCCTGCTTAAAATGTCTGCTAGGATGTTTTCTTTTCCTGGTACAAAAATTGCTTTTAACTGAATGTTGTAGCTCAGGGCCACATTCCAGAGATCCAGTGCCATCCGGCAAAGAGGATACGAGTGTGTGCCTCCCTGTTTGTTGATGTACCACATAACTGTGGTGTTGTCTGTCCTTATCATCAATAGACCTTGCTGAAGGAATGGTCTGAATGCCTGAATTGCCAGTTTTACTGCCAGCATTTCCTTTAGATTTATGTGTAGGTGCAGCTGGTTTTGAGACCATAAGCCTTGTATGCACTTGTCCAGCATGTGTGCCCCCAACCGAGGTCTGAGGCGCCTGTCGTGATGGTTTGGCTTGGTTGAGTACTGTGAAAAGGCAATCCTGTGTTTGATTGACAAGCCTGAGCCCACCATAGGAATTCTTGCTTCAGGCATGGAATAATGGGAATCTGGGTTTCCAAGCTGTGCTTGTGTTGAGACCATAAATTCCTTAGGTACCACTGTAGTTTTCTCATATGCAGTCTGGCATGAGGAACCAATATTATGCAGGATGCCATGAAGCCCAAGGCTTGCAGAACTTTTCTTGCTGTCAGATGGTTCTGTTTTGTTAAGGCCAAGAAGTAGAGAGGTAGCTGCTCCTGTTTTTCTACTGTTAGGAATGCCATTTGCCTTGATGTGTCCAACTCTGCACCCAAAAAGGTTATTCTCTGGGATGGTATCAGTCTTGACTTTTTTATATTGACTGTGTATCCCAGGGCTTGTAGCAGATAAATGACCCTTTGTAAATCTTCTGCTAGCTTGCTTTCGTTGTCCGCTTGTATCAGGCAGTCGCCCAGGTATGGGTAGATTTGGATTCCCTGAAGCCTGCAATGAGCAATTACTGATGCCAGGCATTTCGTGAACACTCTGGGCACAGTAGATAAGCCAAAGGGCAATGCTGAGAATTGATAATGCTCTGATCCTGCAAGAAATCTGAGGTATCTTCTGCAGTTTGGTCGTATGGGGACGTGCAGGTATGCCTCCTTGAGATCTAGAGTCACCAGCCAAGACTCCTTGCCCAGCATGGGAAGAAGCTGCTGTAGGGTCAGCATTTTGAATTTTGGAACAATGAGGAATGTGTTTAAAGCGGACAAGTCGAGAATAGGTCTCCATTTGCCTTCTTTTCTTGGTACCAGGAAGAGTCTGGAGTAAAATCCTTCCCTTGCTCCATAGATGGTACCTTTTCTACAGCTCTCATCCTTAATAATTGGGATATTTGTTTTAGTGCTTCTGTCTTTTGATTTGGAGGTAGGTTTGGCATTCCTCTCTTCCCTGGTAGAGTATGGAAGTGAAACCTGTAACCTTGGTCTATTATCTGTAAAATCCACTTGTCTCTTGTGATGTAATGCCAGTTTGTCGTAAATAAGGCTAGCTTCCCGCCTAAGGGTGCTTGCAGTCGTTCCCTGGTAGGCGGTGCCAGAGCCAAGTCACTGTGATTGACCTGTAGTTGTGGTGGTGGCTGTGTCTGTGGCTGTGCCTCGCTGGTTGTTGCCCTGCCACTGACGTCCTCTGTAAGCACCCCTGGATTGGCTTCTGCCTCTTGAACGCCTATTCCTGCCTCTCTGAGTTCTGGAGGAGTCTGGAAAGGACCAATTCTTGGAGGGCCAATTCCTACTAAACCTTGGAGGTTGGACCTGTAAGAAATCTTTCACTGTTTGGACAGATTTTGCCTTCTCTTCCATCTTCTTCAGCACCTGTTGTGCAGGAGAGCCAAACAAATTGATCTTATCCATAGGAGCATCTAATAGTTTTGACTTGACATGGTCTGGTAAGGCCTGTTCTTTTAGCCATGCATGCCTTCTGATGACTGTGCCAGTCATGGCTGATCTAAAGGAAGCCTCCAGTGCATCATAACCGCATTTTAGGGAATGGTTACTGACTTGTTGAATGTTATGTACCATTTCCTGCACATATTTTTTGTCTACTGTTTCATCTGAGGACACTTTTTTGGTTAACTGATCTAGCAAAAATTCTTGATACTGCATCATGTGAAATTGACAGTTCAAGGCCCTAGCTGAAAGAGTAGCAGAAGTGTAAACTTTTACCCCATCTCTAAGGATCTGGATTCCCTTTCAGAGGGAGGGATTTTTGGCAGAGGTGGCTGCTACAGCCTTAGGTCCTTGGGAGATAGTCTCTGGATCTGCAAAGGGAGCCTTATACAAGTGATAATGTGTCCAGGACCCTGTAGTATCTATCGGGCTTAACAGGGGCCGGAGGCAGAGAATCAGGAGCAGTACAAGCATCATTAAATGCATCATCTACAACAGAAAGAACTGGAGGTATGGCTAAAGGCCTATGTTGTGGTAAATGCAGAAAAGTTCTAAGCCTTTTTCTGGAATCTGAAAAATCCTGGCCCTGCCACTGAAATTGTTCCCTCATAGCATGCAGGGTTTCCCCAAAAGAAAATTCCTCAGGCGGAGAGGAAGAAGGAATGGACTCTTCACCATCAGAGTCTTCATAAGGGGAGTATGGGGCCTCTGGAGGGTCTGTATCATTGGAGTCATCAGAGGAATCATCTGTAGACACTGGCTCAGGGGGCTCTGCTCTAGGCCTCTTCTCTGGAGGCGGGTGAGAGGCCCTGTCTGGTTGAGGTTGGGATCCTCGGATTAAAGAAATGAGATCCTCTGCTAAACTAAGCATTTGTAAACTAGAGCTAGGCCTCTGAGAGGGGGGCTTAGCAGGCACAGATTTAGTAGTTTTAGCTGCTTTAGCCCTGGCAAAGGCCTTAATGGACATGGCTGCAGGTGGCCTAGCAGCTCCACATGCAGGGGTTGAAATATCCAAGGGAATAGTGTCTGATAATTCCTGAGAAACTGTAACAGCAGGTGGGATATCAGAAGCCGATTCCACGAGGTTGGAAGAGGCCTCGGCAGAAGGAAAGTTTTCGGCTGAAGGAGGAACCGCTTGCTCGGTTTCAGCCGAAACCGAGACACTCGCGGTTGGCTTAACCGCGGTTTCGGCCGAAACCGCGGACCGCGAGTGTCGGTCCTTTTCCTTGCGTTTTTTAGATATTTGCGAAGTCGGAGGATCCGACGGCATAATATAAGCAAAATCGGAGCCGAAAAACTCCTCAGCAAACTCTGACCGACGTCTAAGCGTCCGCCGGTTAAAAGAAGCACAGGCTAGACAAGCTGCGACGTCATGGTCTGGGCCTAGACAAGGTAAGCAGTAAGAGTGGAAATCTTTATGAGGTATTTGTTTCCCACAAGTTAAACAGTTATTCACTTTTTCTGACATCGGCTGAGGCAAGAAAGAGTCCCCAACGGGGTACTTAGCTTTTTAGAAGTCTTCGAAGTAGTGTTCGGTAGTAGTAATCTCTGGTTCTGACCGACCGGCACTTGCGAACAGCTTCTGCTTCGGGCGCCACGCGGCAAGAAAGACTGAGGAAAATGGCATCGGCTGATGCCTTTATACCCGAATAACTGCAGCTATGACGTCGGGTGAAGTGCGACACCAGCCGAGGCCAGACCCAGACTTTGGAATCCGGCCGACCGAAGGGCTGCCTGACGACAGGACAACCCATTTGTAAGGACTGCAGATGCATCCTTGAAGGACATCAGAGTCGGAACTGAGACCAGAACCAGAGGTTCCAACCCCCCCCCCCCCAAGCATGAGATTGAGGGTCAGGGGGCACAGAATCAGGAGCTTTAGAGGCATCAAAAATAGCATCCAACAAAGCAATCAAAACGGGAGGAATAGCAGAAGGTTTTTGAGATTCCATCTGCAGCAACTCATAGTACCTCTTATGGATGTCAGAAACCTGAGCGCAATCTCATTTAAAAAACTCCATCATCCTAGCAATTGTGTCCCCAAAACAAATTTCTTCAAAAGGAGCATCAGGACTATTAGATTCCTCTTCCTCCTCTGACCAATAGTCCAAAGAAGGAATTTGGGTAGAATAAGTCAAGGATTCTTCATCAGAATCAGACTCCTCTTCAGATGAATCCTGTTGTCTAAGCCTTTTAATGGAAGTAGAGGACCAAGAATGAGCAGGAACAGAAACCCCCTGAGGAGGTTGTAATGCCATTAAAACATTAAATGGCCCCTGAGTAAAGGCCTGCCACTCACTCTGTGGATTGCTAGGAGCAAAAGAAACGAGTTTCGTTTTTTTGCTTCTTCAAAGGAATGTATGTCCTATAAAACTTAGAAGGCTCTGACTCAGGAAGGCAATCAAGAAGCATAGCAGGAATTTCTTCACTATGTAAAATCTGTGGAACACCACTAAGCCACTTGGAAATTATCAACTGTGGTACCCGTGAATGTCCAAAACGGACGACTGCAAAGCCTCTTCAGACATGCTGCCAGCCAGATCCTCATCAGTCTCCAACCCGCTCATGGCTGAGGAATCCAACAACAAAGCTGGACAAGCCTCCAGGTTCTCACTGACCCTGGGAGAAACACCAGACAGAGGCTGGACAACGGAAGATTCCAGTCTTACCTTTTTCACCTTCTTTTCCCTAACGGCTGACCCTCGGGGCAGGACATTCCCACCACTGTATCTTTAACAAGAAGCTTAAGTCACTGGTTCTCAACATACAAAGAAAAGACTGCCTACTACAAAGGGTTTTCAGTACAAAAGCCTGACAAAATCAAACAGGTCACATGGTCACAAGAAGCTCCTTGGCAAAAAAAGCCACTTATTGTGGTGGTCTTTAAGGGGAATCTGTATCCTGCTCTGACATTTATCCTTCCTGAAGGAGATTACCCCCCCCCCCCCAGGAGCAACAAAAAAGCTAAGAAAAGACAAAACCCCAATGGGGTACTTATCTGGAATGGCTCAGAAACAGCAAGACGACAGAGGCATTAAACCAGCAAACGAAAATTGAGTTCAAACTGGCAGAAATTACATTACGGGTTCAGACAGATGATCTGAAGATGCATTCAGACTGGCAGCAAAGAAGTTCTGAGAATGGTACGTCCGGACATCACCCTTATGCCCTATGCTACCCAAGGATTGGTGTATGGGTGTCATTCAGCATACCCTAAAGCAACAGTAGGCTTTAGTATACTGGCAGTCGGGCTTCCACAACAGGGAATCCCCAAATGTAAGGACATTTCATAGTATCCTTTCTGTACCTCACAGACCTGAGCACAATCCCATTTAAAGAATTCCATCATCCTGAAAATTGTTTCCCAAAAAAGAAATCTCTTCAAAGAGAGTACTAGGACTGGTAGATTCCTGTTCCTCTGACCCACAGTCCAAAGGAGAAGGAATATGAGAAGAGTAAGCAAGGGATTCCTTATTAGAATCCAGCTCCTCTTCAGAGGAATCCTGCTCCATGGGTCTTTTTCAGGGGAGTACAGGCCGAGGTGAGGGGGGAGGGGCTGGAACAGAAACTCCTTGAGAATGTTTCAATGCCATCAAAGCATTAAACAAACCTTGAGTGAAGGCCTGCCATTCACTCTGTGGATCCTTAGGAGTAGGAGAAATATGTTTAATATTCTGCTTTTTCTTTACTAAGATGTCTGTCTTATAAAATCTGGAAAGCTCTTACCCAGGATAGCATTCAATAATGGTAGTATGGACTTCTTCTCCGACTAAAATCTAATGAACACCCCTAGGCTTCTCGGAAATAATCTGTGGTTCCCCCTGAGTGTCTGAAATGGACGTCTGCAAAGTCTCCTCGGACATGCTTAAAGTCAGATCCCAGCCAGCCTCCAACCTGGTCAAGGCAGAAGAATCAAATGATACATCTGGGTGAACCTAGAGACATACACTCGCCTTGGTGATGATGTCTGGAGGAGGCTAAACAGCAGAAGATTCTAGCCTAGCCTTCTTCACTGATGTCTCTCCCTCGGAGCAGGAAGTTCGCTCCATTGCATCTTTCATGAGAAGATTAAGACTCTGATTCTCAAGATAAAGTGCCAAAGAAGAGAGTCTACTACACAGGGTTTTAGGTACAGAAGCCTGACAGATGGAATAGAGCATATGGTTGTGTGAGCCGCCAAGGCAAAACAGACACTGTTAATGGCGGTCTTTATGGGGAATCTGTCCCCCACACCAGCATTTACCCTTCTTGGATGACATGAAACCCCACAAGCAATAAAAAAGACAAAGTTAAGAAAAACAATGGAGCACTTCTTTGCAACGGCTCAGTGAAACCAGCAATGAAATGTTGGCATTCAGACCAAAAATCAAGAGATGGCATTTGGACTGGCAGCAAAGAAGTTCTGAAGATGGTACGCCCGGACGTCCCCTTTATGCCTTACACTACACAAGGAGCATACATGTGATATACAGCATACCTTAAGGCAACCTAAAGGCTTTGGTATACAACTGGCTGGATAATGGCCATCCTTGGCAGGGAGATACCTAATGTAATGAATAATGCAACAGTGAAATGGAAGGACACTGATATTATCCACATGCATGAAAGCTTAAGAAATGCCTGAAAACTTATCTATAACAATGTGATGATATGCATCTTTTAAATCTAAGGTAACTAGGAAACACAAATGGGGAATAATGGGTAACAAGTTGTGAAGTTACATTCTGAACCCCAGCACCATCACAAACTGGTTCAGAAAGGAAAGTTTCAGAAACTGCCACCAATATTCTTTTTTCTTTAGCACCAGAAACATCCCTGAATAAAACCCTTCTCCTAAATGAGGAGGATGAACAGCTTCAATCACCCCCTGAGCTAGCATATGCTGGATGACAGGATGGAAAAGAGTTTAGTCTGGTGGATGAAGAGGATCTGCCAAATAAGAAAGGAACACTCCCACTGCCCTATGTACTCTTGATGGATTACTCTCAGAACCCATTTGTCTAAAACAATCTGTTGCCAAAAAGTGAGAGAGATGTAGACAGACAGAGGTACAGACTTTCTGGAAGTATTAAGGGACTGCCAGAGTAGAAGGATTGATGTCTCTCACATAGTCATTCAGACTTACTAGAATGTACTTTGCTCACTGTCAGGGGAGGAAGGTCCACTTTTCTTTTTGGAAGCTCCTTTACTTTTTAAACATCTGCTAGGGCTGTTTATTTTGTTTTTCTATTGAAAGTTGTAAACAAAATTTTGACTCCCTTGGTAAACTTGGAAAAGGAAGGCTGAAAAATCTGAGAAATCCCTTCATTCAGGTTTTCCTCACTCATCATACTTTTAATGACCTCTGCAACAGAGGGTCCGAAAACTGAAGTTCTATATCAAAATGAGAATTCAAAATTTCATTTTTACCATCCTAATGGAGGTTTTGAGAACACAACCAGATAAACCTCCTCAGAACAGTTCCTGTGACAATAGCCCTGGAAGTGGCATCAGCTGAGTCGTATGCATACTTCAAACAATAGATACGTCATTTAAGAAACAGAAGTGATGAAGTTATACAAAGCACATTTCTCCTCACAAGAGGAAACGGATAACAAAAGTATTCCTCATTCTCATAAAAGGCAAGTACAAATTTCATATGAGCTTGACAGGTGAGAATTCTATAAACAAGTGTTGCAAAGACTACACCCCCCAACTTATCAAAAGTCTTTGCATCCTTGTCAGAATGAGAGGTATTAGTACTAATATCTTTAGCAGCAGCTGTATTTACTGAAGCAATAGCTGTTGGGTGAGATCTGGAATGAGCGTTTAGAAAACTTAAAATATTGAGGTACACCATATAATTTGCCTTTGCAGGGTCAAGCAACTGTCAGGGAAATCGTAGGCTGCAGCAAAAACATCCTCCAAAGCAGACAGAACAGGAATAGGTTCTGGAAATTTGAGCTGTAACAAACAGTAATATTTTCTGAGGGACTGAAACATCACTGTTTTCCCACTGAAATAACTGATTAATTCTGGAAACGGTCTCAGAGAAAGGCAAGTCTTCAAGGTGACTGGCTGAGGCCACACACTCCTCAGAATCTGAGTTTGATATCTGTGGAGACAACACATTATCTGTTCCTTCCCCATCATTTTGAGGTTCAGCTTCTTGAATCTCTTCAGAAAATGAAAAATCCCTTTTTCTTTTATCATAAACATCTATATAAGAAGGAAAAAGAGCATATACTAAACCCTGAGCTAAGCCCAATAAATTACTCCTTCCCAGGATCACTCAGATAGGAGAAGACACGTTTCATTTTTTGCTTCTTTATTATAGGAATGTCTGAAGAAACAGACCAAGAAATGTCAGCAATAACCTGCCTGATGGGCACAGCTTTCTGGCTAAGCAGTGTGGTATTCATTGCCCCTGCTGCCAGGACCAACAAGAGTGGCGTCCCCCTGCCCACCAAGGGCTCTCCAACAGCTGTAGAGTACATGTCTAACTTCTGGTCAATGGTGGCTATATGGACTACTCAAGGTGGGAGCAGCTTGAGGAACCAACTTTGACTAAAGCAGAGTCATCTAATTGAGGCTGAAGTGTTTTATAAGTCTGCTAACAATCGGAGCAGTAGGTTGCTCCATGGTTAAGCTGAAACAAGGTGACGGATTCCTGTGGAAGCATAGCAGCAATAGTCAGAAAAATACAGTAAAAGCACTTTAAACACATACCCCAGCCCCAAAAGTAAACCAGCACCATTTTCTCCACCTTAATTGTAGATTAAAATAAGTTTTAACAAATCTTTAACACAAAAGTTAAAAATAACATTCACATTTAAAAGTGAACAAAAATTACATGACAATCAATAAACAAAAGTCACAGTACTCACCACAATGATGGATCTGTGTTGTCTGTATGTCTGGTTCGTCCCGTGAGAATTTGGATCCAATTTAATCAGACACTGACAATTTAGCCCAACTGGCTCCGCTTCCCTTACCCATAACTCCCCACTCCTCACTCTAATCCTCAGATTGAGTTTGCCTCATGAAAACCTTTCCAATAGACATAATTCTAGATATATACACTAAAAATTGATTCTGAAAACTAAGGAGGACACAGGATTCCAGAAATCAGGAACAAATGACCTCCAACGTCCAGTCACTTTAGCATGTCAACAAGAGGGAGGGGGAAGGAGGATGGGAAAGTTGAACATGACAAACACAGATCTATTGTTATGGTGAGTTCATAACTTTTGTATCCAGTGTTGTCTGCTCCTTCTAGCTTCACCCTGTGGGGCAGAGTCCCCAGCCATGAAATTTTTTTCAGGAGGAACTAAGGAGGGATATTCCACAACACAGTGGAGCCAAAGGAAGCCCTGTATCTAGACTGGATATCCAGCTCATAATGACACGCAAAAGTGTGGTAACCCAGCCAAGTAGCAGCTATGCAAACTTCATCCACAGATACTCTAGAAAAGAAAGCTGTGGAAGCAACCATGGCTTTTGTCAAATGACCTTTAGGCTTATGTGGAAGGCAACTGCCTTTTTCAAAGGATATTTAAACAAAATTCAATCCTAAAGTCAATTGGATAGTGTCACTTTAGACACAGGTAAGCCTAGCCTGGATTTTGAAAAAAAGAGAAATAACTGACTGGATTTTCTAAAAGCTTTGGTACGGTTCAAACAGAATCTCAATTGCGTATGTACATCCAAACAATGTAAAAGGTATTTGTCTTTACTGAAGGAACTGAGGAAGACGAATAGAACTTTAAAGGTTTTTCTTTGAAGTTAACTTAGGCAGAAAAGAAGGCTTCATACAAAGATAAACCTTGTCTTTATGGAACACCAAATAAGGAGGTGAAGAATCAAGCACTTGCAACTCTGAAACCATCCCAATGGAAGTAACCACCACCAAAAACAATGTTTTCCAACACAAGAACTTCAAGTCAGAAGTAGTGGAAGGTTCAAATGGATGACCTACAAGGACCTGGAAAACAAAAGGCAAATACAGGGAGGAACCTGATCCCAAACTGGGTACATAACAAAAAGTTACCCTTGAAAAATGCCTTGGAAATCTTGAGGGAAGCCAGATGCAAATGATCCTTGCCAACATGAAAGTTAGAGATGGCTGCCAATTGCAATTTAATTGTAGAAAAACTGGAACCTGACTGAAACAACTCGGCAAGAAAATCCAAAATGGATTCCAAAGGGGCAGAGAAAGGACAGAGTCCCCAAGATTCTGCCCACAAAACACACCTCCTCCATTTACTGGAATACACTTTTCTAGCAGACTGCTTTTGAGATGAACACACTATGTGAACAACAGCCTGTAAACGTTTGGGATTTCTGGCAAATGGAACTGGAGGAACTATGTGGTTACCTTGAGGAACTGAAGGTTGGGAGGATCCAAACCTGCTGGATGAGAAATGAGATCCAGACTGGGATCCAGTACCCAGGGGGTACTTCAGAAGAAGCCAAAGGAAGGGAAACCAGTCCTGATAAGGAAAAAAAAGGGGGCTATGAGGATCACCACAGCTCTGCAACAGGCTGCTTTCTGAAGAAACTTTATCATCAAAGGAACTGGGTGATAAGCATAAAGAAGCCCCGAGGTACAAGCAAGCATCAGAGTGTCCCTTGGTTACTGATACACAGGAGGAACAATGGCATAATAGCTGCTGCATTTGGTGTTGGATGGGGAGACAAACAGGTTACAATACTGAGTGCCCCAACTCCGAAAAATCTGAGCTGCAACCTTCGGATTTAGGGACCATTCTTGAGGCAACAGAATGCTCCTGCTGAGGCTGTCTGGCAGAATGTTGGATTTCCTAAGTATGTGCTTTGCCACCAGAAAATGCTGAGAAGAGATTGCTCACTGCCAAACCATCATGGGCTCCCAACAAAAAATATAAGAAAGTGTCTACCCCCATATGCTACGATACCAGACAACAGACATATTGTTGGCCTGTATCACAATCACACCTCTGGGAAGGGGGTCCTGAAACACCTGCAACGCAAGGAGGAATGCACTCCTCTCCAAAATGTCAATGTGGGTCTCAGCAGATGACCAGGACCCCTGAACTATCCTTCCTCCAAAATGCCCCCACCCCCACCCCAGAAGACAGGCATCCGTGGTGAATGCGGCCGAGGGAGAAGGAGTTACAAATGGTTTCCCTTCGGTTACCAAGGGAGACTGCAACCACAAACAAATTTGGCCATGGCACAACTTCACTAACCATATGGGAAAAAACAAAGGGTGAATAATGTGTTGTCTTCATAGATATCCAACTCAGATTCACAGTGTGGCTTCAGTCAGTCATATGTAGAATTCTCCTTCTCTGAGACAGTTTCCAGAATTAATCAAACCACTGAATGGCCAGAGTCCATTGTACAGCCCTCTCATATGACCCAGATGTTTCTTAATTGCGTGAGCCGCAGACTTCAAAGCTGCAGCCTGAAAACTCTGGAATTTGGAAGTCTGGCAATTTGGTTCATTGTGACCAACTTACACCCTATGAATTCTAGAATTTGTACAGGTTGGAGGCTCAATTTTGGATAGCTGATTGTGAAGCCTAAATAGTCATTCAGCTGGAGTAAAGAATCCCTAGGTGTGACCAATAATGCCCTTGTGGGGGTGGTAAGAGCCAATTGTCCAGATATGGCAAGTTCTGGAATCCCCTGCAGCCGGAGACAGGCTGTGACCACTGCCATGCATTTGGTAAACACCCAGGGGGCTATGGTGAAACCAATCTGCAGGCTCTGAACTGATAATGATTGGCCCCCTAGCTGAAAACACAGAAACCTCCTGGAACACCTTTCTATCGTGATGTAATGGTAGGTGTCCTTGAGGTCTATCAAGTACATCCAATTGTCATTCCTCAGAAGAGGTAAGATGGGCTGCACTGTGACCATCCAAAACTTTTTTTTTTTTTTTGACAAACTGATTTAGTTTGCTTAAATTCAAAACTGGTCTGAGGTCCTCTGTTTTTCCTGGAACTAAAAAGAACCTGAATAGACCTCAGATCCTTTCTGGTCTGGAGGGACCTTCTGAATGACTCAATTTACAAACAGTCTGCGTACCTCTACAGCTAAATATAGTCTCAGATGTGGAGGAACCTCTGGGAAAAGTTTTTGGTAACAGTATGGAACTTCTAATAATGGAAAGCAATAACTTCTGGATACGACTCTCAGCAACCATGTGTCTGAAAGATGGCCTCCCATACTTTTGAATGGACAGCAAAATGAACCCAGACTGCCTCCAGAGATCAGCAGTTGGGCAACCCTTAATGTCATTGAAAGGGTCCACAGAATGCCATGCAAAACCCCTGATTCTGCACACTACCCCGCAAAGCGTGCAGCATCCATTATGACCCTCCCCCACATCCTCAGGAGTAACCCTCTGAAGAAGCGTCATGGGAAGAGTGCTGTGATTTTTCTGAACAGATGCTTACCTCCCTTCAGATTCCTAGAAAACTTCCACCAGGGTCAGCAAGTCATATTCAAATGGCAGACAATGTCTACCAGTCCTGTTCATTCATTGTCACAGTATCTTTTACTTTTGGTGCAAACAATGAGAACCAGTCAAAAGAGGCACTGACAAAGATGTCTTGAAACAAACAAACAATCTGTGAAGTTACATAAGTGCACCCAAGTGCATGGCAGTACTGGAGCCATCCACCTGAGATAGTCCATCGGTCATGTTTGAGATTAGCCTCATGGAAACCACTGGCAATGGAAAATAAGGTAGCCAACCGAGTCTCCAGTGTCTTCTGCATTTCAGCTGACTGCTGAGTCTTGAGCGTTGACACTTCAGACACTAGGTTCCACAGGTAATTAAGAGCTCTCAGCACAAAAGCGACTTGAGTCATGCAACTGCTTCCCTAACTGATGCAAAGACAGAGACCCAGTGTTCGGGGGATGAACACCAAGGAGATATCTTCAGAAATCTCCTTCTTGGTGGCTGCCACTGCCAAAATGGCATAGATGACCAGACCCTTACTCCAATGCGGCCTGTCCTTGGTGGGAGCAAGAACCTTATCCAGACTCTTGGACAGATTCTGCTGTGTCAGGTTCTTTACATGCCCTCTCGTACACAAGGTCTATAAGAGCATCCAGAGGGACAACTACCAAAGATATGGATGGCCATATGCCAATACTGACTCCTCTGGAGAAGGCATTTTGGTGATCCAGCCTCCATGTAGGTGAAGTATCTCCAATAAGTTGCTGAAAGAGTTGTCATCTCGTGGAGACTTAGAGGATCCCCCCCCCCCCATTCCTCGAGTACCCTGGGTGAAAGATTTCTCCGGGGAGTCAAAAAGTGTTCTCTTACACTTCTTTCCTGAAACTTCCCATTCCAACAAAGCCAGGGAGGAGAAGGAAGAGTCAGAAAGCCCCACCATAAGGGCAGACTGGGGGCTCTCTGACAAAGGCTGTCCAAGAGCAGACTGATGACTGGTCACAGGCACTGATGAAAGGGGGGGGGGGGCACTGGCTGGGGAAATCTGACCCTTCTCCTGAGAGAAAACATCCTCTCTTGCAACATCGAAGGCTGAGGCAAAATCTGTCCCCCTTTCAAATAAGAGGGTTTCAGAACCCAAAGGTACCGGAGATGGCCCTGAACCTGAGGGGAGGTGCGCCTAGCCCAGACATTGAGATCACTGCCAAGCTGTCCAAAACCGAAGCCTTGAGGGGAAGTGATGATGCCAAAGCAGGAACCACCAATGTCGACCTGGAAACTCCTGCTTTGATGCCATGACTCCAAGGTCCCAACAACCCCGAAAAAGTCAGAGTTAAAAATCATGGAATGGGTCAGTGGCTGATGATGGCCAAGCAATTGGATCCAATCTGGAGAACGGAAATTAAGCCGACCCCAAATCAAAAGGTCCAAGGGAGGAAGCCAATGGTCCTGGTACCAGACCTGGACCTGAACGTATAAGGCCTTTCTGCACCTTGTCTGCAAAAAGGGCCTCATCAGCTGCTCCAATTAAAAAGTTTTATTGCTGCCCACAGACCTCGATGACTGGACAGATGATGCCACCAAAGGGGACTTAGAAGGTCTTTTGGATGAAGAAGATCCTGTATGCCAAATCCGAGATAGGGAAACTCAGAACTGTGGAGGGGGTGGTTAAGACTCTAGTGACTGCTCCTGTGAGGTGTATGGCAAAAAGTGGGAGGGTGACCTACCTGAAGGGGTCTCTTTGATCAGGAAGGTGCTTTATGGAATCAGAGCAAGAACCATGTTTTTTTTTTACTTTATCGGAGACAATATCAGTGCCAGGGCAGCCAGGGAACCAGAAAGTCTTGGGACCTTTGGATCCAGTGAGCCCAAGGTGGCAGGACCAGGAGCAGAAGACAAAGAGGATCTCTTCTGATCCCCTTTGGAAGGTCTGGAGTTCCGCCGTCGAGGCTTCTTGGAGCCGGTCTTCAGAGCTGAGGGAGAAGCCACCCTAGAAACAGAAGGGGAACCAGAGGGGAGAAGCCCTATGAGGTCCAACTTGGCCCTACGCTCGTTGATGGCCCTAGTTCCAATCCCCTCACAAATGAAGCATCCTGAATCTAGATGCGCTGCTTCCAAACAGTAAGCGCACTTAAGTTGTGCACCTTGGAATGGCAACTTGTGCCCACAGGATACACACTTTTTAAAGCCCTTATCTATAACTACAAAACTGTTAAACTACCACAAACAACAAGACCACTAGGGAAAAAGACAATGAAGAAGCTATAAGGAAGGAAGTCCAAGCAGACAAGAATGAAGCTATCTACCTAGCTACCTAAGAAAGGCACAGAACTACAAAAAATTTGAAAGATGGTAAGGGAATAGCAAAATATCGATATGCCAAGGTCCAGAAACCAGAAAATGCTAGCGGAGCCAAGATCAAGGGATTACAGAGAGGAGTGGGGATTTATGGGTAAGGGAGGCATTGCCAAGTGGGCTAAAGAGTTTGGAATTGGCTGGTGTCGGATCACAAGCCCCACAGGTTGAAGCTAGACTGAGCAGACATTGGCTAAATACATTTCTCTAACTTAAATATTTAAGTTTCACAGCAAAAGTCCATTTTATGTCACAAAAGGTAAAGTACAAGGTTTTTTCATCTAGGGAGTTTATCTGCCAGCAAAAGAACAATATTAGCTGACCCTTTAAAGCCCACAGAAGAGCGCTCTCTTCTTCCTTAAGAAGGAAAGTTCTTAAAAGTTTAGGGCCCAAACCTGAGTTTTAGTCAGATTAGTTAATGGTTTGGGAGTGTGGAAGGTGACATGAAGCACTGGTAGCTGGCCTGCTGCTACATCCTTAGCAGGATATAACATATGCAGCTTAGGCTACAGCAGAAGTGATCAAAAGGAAGAACATATTTCAGTTAACATACAGTTCTGCATTAAATTTTGCTATTCGATTCACACAACCACAAGAAGAGCACAAAGTTTTGGCTTTATGTCCATTAACAAATACAATCCCAATCTCTTCTTCCATGTCTACTACAGCTCAACAAAGACTTAAAATGTTGTCCACAGTCAGCATACACAATACAAGTGTGAAAGCAATTAAACAAATACCACTCTACCTGCTGATGGTCTAGCATTGTTAGTGCTTTCACTCCAGCTAGTATGAGATTTTTAGCCAGCTCCGCTCCAAGACCCTTCATTCCAACCAGCAGAACTCGTGAGGCACGCAACCTGAAACAGTCAGGATAAAAAAATAAATAAATAAGGTCTTTCTGACACTGCCAAGACACTACATAGCCACAAATTTACTTTACATACAAAAAAATCTGTACCTAAAACATTTGCTGATTGCTACTGATTCACTATCAGTTTGGTTGTTATAGCTTTTAAGTGTTAATAATTTTATTTAGTGTTTATTATGTCACTTGTTTTGCTGGTTATACCAGCTGCCTGTCACCTGCAGTACTGAATCCCAGCCATCCGAAATCTGAAGGCTCATAACAATTTGTGGATACTGTCAAAAAAAAAAAAAAACAATCACAGTAAGCTTCCTGTTCACTAATATCCCATCTACTTAACATCAAAAAAACAAAGTCATATGGGTATAGTCTGTTAATGTCAGATTAGTGATAGGTCACTTTGGTGTTTCATTCCGAAACTTTAAATACACAAGTGGCAAGCATGTCACCACACTATGAATAATGAAATAAACAAAGTGTAGGACTGTGTGAAAAACCCACTAGCAGGCATATGATAATTTAAATGATGGGCTTGATTAATGAAAGGCCAACTCACAGAATGTAGTTCACTGATAAGACAATTCATTATTCACCATTTTTCTGGGGATGGGGAGACAAAGCCCTACAGAACTCCCCTGCAAGCAAGACTGCCTGCAGCCCATCTTTAATATAATAAACAAGCTACAGTCCATGATTCACAAGCTGCCTAACTGGGCAGTTAGCTCCAACCAAATAAGATTCAGTGTGCCACTCTAACTTAAGCCATCAAATCAAATACCAGACTGAGCACTAACATTTCTAAATGCATTTGTAATGTCAATTGTATAACTGCTGCTCAGTGCGTCTTAAACCTGAATGCAATGTTATGTATGTTTAACTTTGAAAATAATATTATGTTTTGTAAAGTGTTTTATATTAAGTTAGTACTATATGTGCTAAATGCTGGTACTGCTTATGACTAATCTGCTTGAAAATAGCATTTACTAAATGTTCAATGTGTATTAATATATTGGAGCTTTTCTCCTCGGGCCTCCACTGAAAATTGACATGTATCCAGTTGGACTATCCCAGTCAACAAATGTAAAATAAATAAATAAATTTACCATGACTGCAGATGTTGGAGAATGTTAACTGCTGCATTAATTATTTTTGGGGAAAATGCTGCAGAAAGTCTAATTTCCAGCACTTGGTATCCTTCCCACTTCTGGCTGGTAGATGTCCTTTCTACCTGGATGTCAGGACATCAGTAGTACACAAAGTCCTTACCTGTACCTTTGTTTCTTTTATGTCTATTCAATGTAGTTTTGTATGGTTTGAAGCTGGAGCAGTGAATGCCCAAGTGGAGCTAATCCTTACAAAGACGGCCTAAACAGAAGGCCCCACAGATGCTTCTCAAGGTGCTAAACCAGAATAAGGAAGGAAGATGTCTGGTTAGTGCAACAAAGCGGAAGGCTATGAGGAAGGGTGACTAATTTACCTGCCACAGAAAAATAATGAATGGCGAAAGAAGGGAAGTGATGCTGCAACAGTTAACTTGCTCAAACATCTACAATTCTGTTAAGTTTTTACTACAACTGCACTACACATCATACAGTTCGCTCCTGCAGTAATAACTCTTGGGTAGACTGCTGTGAGTGGCTGGATCTTGGGAGCAGCAAATTGCAACAGCTTCTGCAGAATGGTTGTGGCCAGTCCAGACCCAGCCCTAGATGCAATGCCAAGGTTACAGTGCTGGGAGTTGTTCACGGATGACCAGATAGCTGCTTCCAGAACATACAAGGAATTGACCCCTCAGTGAAAGAAGTAGATGCAGTGCCCCAATGTGGACAGGATAGGTTTGCCATAAAAGAGTAACACAAAAAAATGCAGTGCAAGTCATTTGGGAATGGTCTATCTGCCACAAGGCTTCTATTCTTTTTTTTTTGCAAATGAAATTAACAGTTCAGATTTCCTATCAGTCATCTTAGCCAAGTAAAATCTCAGTTCTGCTACCTAAGTTTACATTGAAGCATTTAACTTTGATCTTTCCATCACACAGAATATGTCAAAACACTCATTTTGGCGAATCTGTAAAAGAACAAAGAAACAGCTTCAAGAAAATGCCTGCAGATTGTACTATAGTACCTTTGTGCATGAACAGCACATCATCAGTTATTTATACTAGGTGTAATGCATGAGCAGCTGCCTTTACCTTACTGCTGCTCTACACTGCCTGAAACAACAGTGATTTCTGGTTTGATCCTCCCCACCAATGTAACATTTTCCTGTTATTATACTCCATGGAGCTCTTTGATATTATTTATTTAATGTTGGCTATGTTTCCGTGTTCAGCCTGCTCCATGTCAGTTTACTTAATTATTATGTTTCTTGCACTCCCACAGTCATGACTTTGGTTACCCCACATGGCTATGGATACCTAGGTTTCCAGCAGTACAGGTGGGGCATCGACTCTCAACGTCATGTTTGCACTTTTATAAGGAGTTGTCCTACTGAATGTTCGATATACCCTGTGTGACACAAGATGGGTTGATATTACTTGCTTCAAATCGGAACATAGGTTACCCTCTCAGTTCTCTAGGTACAACCAGGATACTTATTCTGGAATGATGAAAAAAAAAACAAGGAAGTGAAAATTGTGATTTAGAAATGTATCTGCTACCACCTTAACCCTATCTTTGTGGAGGATAAGAAATGATTATTTGCACATCGGGCTCTGCAATTCTGAAATCCATTTAGCAGAAGTAAATGCCACCAAAATGACAGTTTACTGGTTAGGCATCCAATCCTGAGAAAGGGATGGGACAGAAATGGCTGATTCAAACAGTGGTAATGATACCTTCGCCAGAACATAGCTGAGGTCTCATAGTGGAGTGAGTACCCTTCTGGGGGCTCAAATGGGGACCTTCCTCAAAAAACTCCTTGACTGGCAAAAAGGAACGAAGTGGAGGATCCTACGGCACACAAGCTGATATATTGAAGATATACATCTCAACTCAGGCATAAGGCAAAACCTGTGCATCAGGTGGGTATCAAGGACACAAAGTGCAACTGGATCCAAACGCCTCCTATGATACCAGAGGGAGAATCTTTACCATTTATCAAAGCATGACTTTCTTATATTTGGTTTTCTAGTATCTCTTGGAGCGAACAGTACACCCTCTGTAAACATATGCCTAAAGGGAATGAGTGCTAAATTATCCACATGCACTTAAGAGATCACAAGCTGGGATGTACCAGTACCTCTTGTTCTGTGTTGAGAAGCCAATACACTAGGCAATACTACAGGCTCTGTCCCCACTAGAATCAGTAAAAGGAAGAACCAATGTTGCCTGGGCTAAAAGTGGATTATGATTAGCACTCCTGATCTGTCCTCCTTTACTCTCTGAATCACACTGTGGATTAAGGGTATTTGGGGGAAAGCATAGATAAACAGACCTACCTAGCCAACAGAAATCGTTGCCAAGGCCCCTGTTGCTATCCTGGTGTAGAATGTTTTAACCTGTCTGTTTTCTGCAGAAACGAAAAGGTCCCTCTGACACACCCCACATGTGAACCAAGTCCAGAAATGTGCCTCTATTTAGCATCCACTCTTGTATATCTGCCTCTGTCCTGCACAGCTAGTCTGTTAAGTTCTTCTGAGATGGGATAAAATAAGCTTTGAGGGAGAATCCTGAAATCTGGGTCAGATTTTCCACGTTTACACTGCCAACTAGCATTAACGACCCTATTTGTTGATGTACCACATAACTGTGTTGCTTACAAGGATATGCATTATTCCCAACTGCCAAACAGGCATGAATACCTTAATAGGTAAATGGCTGCCATCATCTCTTCGATGTTGACAGGTCCTTTTCCTCAAGGTTTTGCCCCAGATCCCCTGGATCCATAGTTCTCCTGAGTGGGCTCCCTAGGGTGTGTTTGAGGAGCCTGTGATGAACTTATAGGTAACATGACCCAGTTTGAACAAGGCTCCCTGTCCAGAATGAGAATCTCTTGCTGGCTCCACTAAAAGAGCTCACTCCTAATGCAGGGCAATAACCACATGGGATACTGCACGCTTTAGGCATGCTGGCACCATGTGCTCCTCAGCTACTACTATAGCCTCTTCATGTGCAGCCTTGCAAGGGGAGAACATCAAATGGAAGAAGCCTTGTAAGTCCATTATTCATAGAAAATCCCTTGTAATAATCTAACTCTGCTGTACAACTGACCTGAAACAGTTTAGAAAAGAAAAGCTCTTTGACTGAGAGTAGGAAAACCCTTTAGAGTTCTGTGTCCAGCAGTGGCCTTAGCAACAGGAAACATTAGCTGAGGACTAGATGAGATTTGAAAGACTTATATCAAGACTAAGGTTCTGAAAGCAAGTCACAATGAACTCTCCCCTAGAGTGAGTGCTTAAATGAGGCTTTCATCCAGTGTGAATTCCCCAAGTTTTGTAGAAGTCAATTACTGGATCTAGCTGTTTGTGAACATCTTGAGTGCAGGAGAAAACAACAAAGGGCAAGAGCGTGAACTGGTAGTGGCAACTCCCTGCTTCAAATCTGAAAAAAAAGTCTGTTCACCTTGGCATTGGGTACAAGTAGACAGGCATCTTTTATGCCCATGGGGCCCATGCAAGCTTGTAAGAAGAGGAAAGATACAGGGGATCTGCAAGGTGAATAATTTTAATTCTGTCATTTTTAGGAACTTGTTTTAACATTGGGAGGTTCAATATGGGTCTCCCTGTGCTTTTTCTCCTAGGAACTAGGAACAGTCTTTAGCAGAAGGATTTTCCTCCTCCTGCTTTTTTACTCATTGGAAGCCCCCATGGAACAGTAGGTCTTCAAGCAGGAACTGGGTTAAGTGCATCAGGTCTGCGAAGACAGAACAGATGAAAAAAAATGGGTTTTCTTAAGAACCATTTGTCTTGGACGACTTCCTCCTACTGCTTTAAAAAGAGGCCTAAATATCCCCCTATGCTTTGTAAGGGAAGGATTTGAGGAAGAGATACTGGAAGGGGAAGAGCAGGAATAACTCACAGTTGTTCCCTCTCTGGGTCTTCTCCTGGAGGACTCTCCTCATATACCCTTTTTATATGTTTGTGACTTTTTTTTCTTATAGCAGCCTTTCTTACTTGTTTGCAGTTTTTCTTTTTCTGGCCTCTAGTAGAAAGGCCATCTTTTTTGTTGGACAATAAAGGTACGGACAGCATTCCAAATCCGCCAAGAAATTTACTCTCTCTATCATTGGAAAGTGCATTCATGGTTGGAGCCACAGCTGATCCTTTGTTGGGAATCCATGGATACAACAGCTGGATATGCCATAAAGTTTTTATAAAGATATTTAAAGGACTTGTCAATTATGTATTAGCAGCTGGGCCTTTTGGTAGCAAGGGGGTTGGGAAGCCACCTCCAAGGAAGCATTTCCAAAGGCATTACTCGAGGCATTGTTAACTAAATGAAAGGTCAGCAGCTTAGGCTCATGCAGGCCTACAGGCTCTTTGTACCTCACCTGCACTGGACAGAATTTCTCTGCCTCCCTTTGAAGTTATCCCTCATCCTATGAGCAGCATCCCCCAAAACGTACATCCTCTAGTGAAGACGTAGAAGATAGTGTCCTCAGTATCAGACTTGTACAGAGAGGAGGAGGATATTTGGTCAAAACAGGACACTTCATCCACCTCTGGGTCATAACAACAAGGTGTTCTCCTTTTCCACTTTTCAGAAGGGACCTCTGGCACTGATGGGTGATCAAGTATGGCTGCAGGGAATATTTATGGCAAATGTAAAATAAAGGGCAAGTCTCATGCGATCCTGGAATGAAGTCTGCAGTGGGGGGTGGGGAGACTATCCAACTAGCTGATGCTGTGGCAAAATGGCAGACATCCATTTCTGGCAGGAATGTTTGGTCTTGGACTTGACAACAGAGACCACTTTAGAGAAATCACAATGTGGATGGGTTTCTAGACCTTGGGCTGACTACTGAAATGTTGGTACTCAAAACGGACTGCTGACACACGCGCACAAAAAAAAAAAAAAAAACACCGAAAATGCAAGAGAAGAGTGAAAATCAAACATCGCTCTACTCCTTTAAACTTCCTTTTACAAGGGGGGGCAAGCTTCTATGCACCTACCCAAACTCCCTAAACTTACATATACCAACTCCAAGACTGCCATACCTTGGAGAAAAGACAGTATTCCAAAAAATGGCCATCTTGGGCCTAGTATATGCAAGTTTTTTTTTCTGCCATTCACTTACAGCATTACAGGGCTTGCTAATGTAGGTCCCAATAATACAAATGGTTTCTGAGACTTTAATCACAAACCGAGGGAATGCAACATTCACCTTTAAATACAAAAGTACAGGCATCAGAAAGTACAGTTTTGTACCTACCATAAATGTAAATGTTCGAGTGCTCATACAGCTGCAGTCATTACAGATGGGTTATCCTGCCGTCAGGCGGGTCCTCGGTCGGCCAAATTCCAAAGTCTAGGTCCGGCGTCGGTTGTCGTCGCTTCTTCCCTGACGTCAGTGTGTCAGGGGTATAAAAAAGAGGCAGCCGACGCCATTTTCTTCACTTTTTCTTGCCCCAGATGTCAGGTGCCCCCAGAAGGAAGGCAAATCATAATATTATGCAAACATGCAATGTAGATAAATCAAAAAACAGTAGTTGCAAGCAAATACACCATAAAAGAATACCCTAAATAGATTATATGATAAAGGCGTTTGTCATAAGGCCTGTCCTAAGAGGGGGTGGAGGGAGGGTAACCTGGACTGCAGCTGTATGAGCACTCGAACATCTACATTTATGGTAGGTACAAAACTGTACTATGTTCATCGTGCATACAGCTGCAGTCATTACAGATGGGTAGAATCCCAAAGCTAAGTAAGGGTGGTAGGAACTAAGTGGAACTAGGCGGGGCTAGGATGCCCTGCAGGACTGCTGTGGCAAAGCCCGCTCTAGATTTTGAGTATAGTGGAAGGTGGTAGTGCTTGGAGAAAGTGTGCACTGAACTCCAAGTAGCTGCTTCCAAAATGTCCTTGGTAGGGACACCCCTGAGGAAAGCTGCAGAGGTAGCTGTAGCCCTGGTGGAGTGGGATCTGATGTATACATGCACAGATTTTCCATGAAAAGAATAACAAAAGCGTATGCAATGGGCTATCCATTTTGAAATTGTCTGTTTGGAAATAGCCTTTCCTTGAGCACCTGTAGCATAGGACACAAAGAGCTACTCAGATTTCCTGAATTACTTTGTTCTGTCCAAGTAATAACAAAGTTGTCTGTGAATGTCCAAGGAATGTAGTAGTCTCTCTCCTTTGTTCTGTGGGTTTGGATAAAAGGTAGGTAAATGAATAGTCTGATTCAAAGCTACATGGATACTACCTTTGGCATGAAGGTAGGGTTGGTTCATAAGGAAACTCTGTCCTGATGGAAAATGATGATTGGTTGCACAGCCATGAGGGCCTGTAGCTCCGAAACCCTGCGTGCTGAGGTAATAGCCAGAAGGAAGGCTGTTTTCCGCGACAAGTATTGTAGCTCTGTTGAAGAAGCCGGCTCAAAGGGAGGCAGGGTCAGCTTTTCCAGTACGAAGTTGAGGTCCCAAGTTGGGACTGGTGGTTTCCGTGGGGGTTTTATATTTTTTGCCCCTCTGAGGAACTGCCTTAATAGAGGATGTGAGAATAAAGGAGGATCTGTATTGTATTGTGCAGAAATGGCTGAAACATGGATCTTGATGGAGGAGAAGGAAAGGCCTCTGTTTAACATCTCAGCTAGGTACTGTAAAATTTGAGGTATATTTATTACCCAAGGATTCTGGCCCTTTTCTTGATTCCAGGAACAAAATCGTTTCCATTTGGCGGAGTAGGCTTTTCTAGTAGAGGGTCTTCTGGCCTGCAAGATGACATCCTGCACCTCCTTGGAGAGGAGAGTCTGTTGGGAAATTAAGGTATTCTCCATGCAGCTAGATTTAGGGTTTTGAGCTGGCTGTGAAGGGTTTTGTAGTTGTGCTGGGACAACAGAAGAGGAACTAAAGGTAGGATCCATGGTGGTGAGTGTGTCAGGCTCTTTAGGAGAGGATACCAGTGCTGTCGTGGCCAGTCTGGAGCAATGAGAATCATTTGTGGCCTCTCTGCTCTGGCTTTTAATAGAACTTTGGTCAGTAGAGGAAGAGGCGGGAAGGCATAGACTGTCAATGTTGTCCAATTGAAAGAGAGAGCGTCCACTTTCCAGGCCTGTGGATGATAGGTCCTTGAACAGAATTTTTCCAACTGGTAATTTCTGTGGGTAGCAAATAGATCTAGGTCTGGCTGTCCCCATGCCGGAGTTATCTTTGTGAAGACTTGAGGATGCAACTTCCATTCGTGTGGGTCTGTCATATTTCTGCTTAAGTTGTCTGCCAGTGTGTTTTCCTTCCCTGGCAGGAATTGTGCCTGTAGTTGAATTTGTAATTCTAGTGCTGTGTTCCACAGGGTCATGGCTTGCCTGCACAGGGGGTATGAATGAGTTCCCCCCTGTTTGTTTATGTACCACATGACTGTGGTGTTGTCTGTCCTTATCAATAGCTGGCCTGGATGGAGTAGGTCTTTGAAGGTCATAAGAGCATTTTGCATGGCTAGCATCTCCTTTTGGTTGATGTGTAGGTGCTTCTCTTTTTGGGACCATTTTCCCTGAATGCACTGATCTGCCATGTGTGCTCCCCAGGCGTAGTCTGTGGCGTCCGTTGTCATGATTTGAGTTGCTTGAGGTAAACAGAAAGGGAGACCTGTGTTTCTTTGGCATGCTTGAGCCCACCACAAAAATTCCTTTTGAAGCATGGAATGAGTGGTATAATTGTTTCCAAGCTGTGGCTGTGTTGAGACCATAAGTTTTTTAGGTACCATTGTAGTTTCCTCATATGCAGCTTTGCACATGGTATTAGTAGGATGCAAGATGCCATGTATCCCAGAGCCTGCAGGACTTTCCTTGCAGTTAGTCTGGTGAAAGTTGCCATTTTGTTGAAGTATTGAGACAGTTGCCCTTATTTGTCTGGCGTGAGGTAGGCCATCTGGGTGGTTGTATTTAAGCTGGCACCCAGGAAAATTATCTGTTGAGAATGTATTAGTTTTGATTTCTTTTTGTTCACTGTGTATCCCAGGTAGTTTAACAGTTTTATCACAAACGCCAGATGCTGCAATAGAATGTCCTTGCTGTCCGCTTGGATCAGGCAGTCGTCCAGATATGGGTAGATTTGTATTCCTTGTTGTCTGCAGAAGGCAATTACTGATGCCAGGAATTTCGTAAACACTCTGGGAGCAGTAGATAAGCCAAAGGGCAATGCAGAGAATTGGTAATGGGTTGAACCTGCAAGAAATCTGAGGTATCTTCTGCAATCTTGTCTGATAGGGACATGCAGGTATGCCTCCTTGAGGTCCAACGTTACCAGCCAAGACTCCTTGCCCAGCATGGGAAGAAGCTGCTGTAATGTGAGCATCTTGAATTTTGGCACCTGTAGATATGTGTTTAGGATGGATAGGTCTAAGATGGGTCTCCAATCTTTGTCCTTCCTTGGTACCAGAAATAGTCTGGAATAAAAACCTTGACCTTGTTCTTTTGCAGGTACCTCTTGAATTGCTTTCATATCCATGAGAGCGTAAATTTGTCTTTGTGCCTCTGCCCATTGATTTTGTGGCAGGTTTGGCAAGCCTCTCATTTTTGGAAGGGTGTGAAAGTGGAACCTGTAGCCTCTGTCTATAATGTCCAGAATCCATTTGTCTTTTGTAACAATGTGCCAGTTTTTTGAAAATAATGCCAGTTTCCCGCCCAAAGGTGCTGCCATTATAGCTTTGTTTGGCAGGCATAGGGGGAAGTCATTGTGTCTGTTTTCTAAATGACTGTGACCTATCTTCTCCACCTCTTGGGGTTGGTGCTTGCCACTGTCTAGCTCTGTCTATAATGTCCAGAATCCATTTGTCTTTTGTAACAATGTGCCAGTTTTTTGAAAATAATGCCAGTTTCCCACCCAAAGGTGCTGCCATTATAGCTTTGTTTGGCAGGCATAGGGGGAAGTAATTGTGTCCGTTTTCTAAATGACTGCGATCTATCTTCTCCACCTCTTGGGGTTGGTGCTTGCCACTGTCTAGCTCTGTAAGATCCTTGAGGTTGTCCTCTACCCCTTGGGCGTCTGTATCTGCCCCTTTGAGGTCTGTCCGTGGCTGGAAAGGACCAATTTTTTGAAGGCCAGTTTCTGCTGAAGCGTGGAGGTTGCACCTGCAAGAAATCTTTCACTGTTTGCATAGATTTCGCTTTTTCCTCCATTTTCTTTAGTACCTCCTCAGCTTTAACACCAAACAATACATCTTTTTGAAGTGGTGCATCTAATAACTTTGCTTTGACATGATCTGGTAAGGTTTGCTCTTTGAGCCAAGCATGCCTACGTATGACAGACCCCGTGACAGCAGCTCTACATGAGGCCTCTAAAGCATCAAAACCACACTGCAAGGTATGTTTACCCACTTGCTCTGCGCCATGCAACAAATCCTGCAACTCTTTCAAATCTGGTTGTTCTGTTTGTGTCATTTTGCTTTTCAGCTGAGATAACAAAAACTGTTGGTACTTTAACATATGAAATTGACAGTTTAATGCCCTCATGGTTAAAGTGGCAGATGTATACACCTTTTTCCCCCACCTTTCTAATGCTCTGGAATCTCTCTCTCTGAAGGTAAAGGGTTTTTAGCAGTAGAGGCCTTTATTCCCTTGGGACCCTGTGAAATTGTTTCTGGGTCAGCAGTATGGCTTTTATAAAGGAACTGGTGAGAATCAGGAACCCGGTAATACCTGTCTGGTTTAACAGGGGCTGGAGGTAAAGAATCTGAATTAAGACTGGCTTCTGCGTACACATCATCCAAAATATCTAAAACAGGAGGGATAGCCAGGGGCCTATGCTGGGGGAGCAGTAGAAATTCCCTGAGCCTTTTCTTGGAATCTGAGTAATCTTGGCCTTCCCAGTGGAAGTGCTCCCTCAATGTATGCAGGGTTTCCCCAAAAGAGTAGTCCTCAGGGGGGGAGACCGAGGGAATAGACTCCTCAGCATCAGAGTCTTCAAAAGGGGAATAGGCATAATCCTGGTCCTCAGAATGGTCTGAGGTAATAGAAGCCTGGTCTGAGGAAGGGTAGTCTTCCTCCAGTCTGGGTCTTTTGTCAGAGGGGGGTTGAGAACCCCTGATGAGAGTTATCAAATCCTCAGCCATTTTAAGCATCTGATTTTTAGGCATGGGGCCTTGAGAGGAGGTCTGAAGACCCTGTTTTTTAGATTTCATGGCAGCTTTAGATTTAGTGAAGGATTTAATAGAGAAGGTGGTACGCCTGAAGACGCCTTCAGAAATGGCAGGCCTCACTAAATTTTCAGTTTCCCCGCCCAGAGTGGCGTCGGTATCTGCAGTGGGAATGGAGACCGAGGAGCCTGCGACCTCGGGTACTGAAGTCACAGGTAAAATAGTTTCATTGGTAGTCAGGGGCTGCGTAGGCGCCTCGTTGAGAACCAGAGAACCGGTAGTCGGCCTAAGCGTGGTCTCAGTACTCGGTGCAGACCTCTGATGTCAGTCCTTGTCTTTGCGTCTTTTGCTTAAAACTGGCGTCGGTGTATCCGACAACATGATATAATAAAATTTTTTGCCAAAATAATGAAGGGCGAACTCCGCCCAGTGCTTAATACTGCGCTTGTTGAACCTAGCACAAAAACGGCAGGCCGAGACATCGTGGTCTGGCCCTAAGCAAGGTACACAGAAAGAGTGAAAATCCTTATGCGGTATTTGCTTCCCACAAGAAATGCAATTATTAACTTTGTCTGACATCGGTCTGAGGCAAGAAAAGTTTCCCCAACGGGGTACTTGGCTTTAAAGAAGACTTCGGCTGAAATACTTTCGTAAATCTCAGGAGCTGGCCGACCGGCACTTGTGAACTGCTTCTGCTTCGGGCACCGCGCGGCAAGAAAGACTGAAGAAAATGGCGTTGGCTGCCTCTTTTATACCCCTGACGCACTGACGTCAGAGAAGAAGCGACGACAACCAACGCCGGACCTACACTTTGGAATTCGGCCGACCGAGGACCTGCCTGACGGCAGGATAACCCATCTGTAATGACTGCAGCTGTATCCACGATGAACATAGAGAAGCCAGCAAAAAGACTGCCAGGCCAACTGATTGTATGAATTACTCTACTCGAGACGATATGCTATCATTTGAGTATCCAGTGGCCTCCAGAGTGGCAGCACCAGGGGCATCAGTTAAAGCAGATGCCACACTGAGGGGCTGCAAAAATGCCCCACTAGTCTAGATGCCTTTGAGCTTAGTGGAGCCTTTAGACCTTCTGATGGAAATTAATGACTTCCTGTTACTCATTTTTAGGAGAATTTTCCAAGGGCTTCCTTTTTTTTTTTCCCCGGAGGGTTGCCTATGGTGGATTTGGTCAAGTGCCATGGTGGTCTTAGAAAAGGCACATAACTTCCTTTGTAAAGCAGTCCCAGAGAAATTTCTCCCTCCACCTGATCATCTTCTAGTTAATCCTTGCACAAAAGGGAAACTTGCAATGTCATGCTTAAGCCCCAAGCAAAAAAGACACTTGGTGTAGAACTCTCACTGGAGAGAGATAATGTTCACACACACATTTAATTATTCATTTTCTTAATATTTGACATATAGTATTGATACCAGAGAGCTATTACTACTAAATATGCAACTAAATTCAGCAAACAGATATTCTGGAAACCAGGCCTAACCAATGGACTGATAATTTTGGAACAATACATTCGATATTGAGTGAACCACAGAAAAAAAAAACTGAAGATGATACTGAAAGATGCCCCTCTTATACAACTTGTATCCGGACATCCAGGTAGGCAGTACATCTGCCCAGGAGGAGAAAGGATATCAGGGCTCTGGAATTCAGGCCAGCTATAACACATTCTGCAGCAGAAGTACCAATATTTATTACTGCAACAGTGAACTATACAATGAACATCTACATATTGTTTACATTTTGGAAAAAAAGATTTCTTAAAAGATATGTAAATCAATTCTGGCTCAGTCCACTGGTAGGGTACAATCTCCCCAACCACAATCTCAGCTGAAACCCTACCTTCACCAAGCTTCAGGAATCATCAATTTTCCAAAGCACGTTTGTATAATAAATGGCTAAAGGATGTTTTTTATTAAAGATATTGACATCATTATGACTTTGAATAAGTTGTTATGCAAACCGTTTCAGCCAAGTTTCAGTGGAGGCAACCGCTTAAGCAAAATGCTCTCCGATTTATTAACTAATTTTTAGATTACAATTTCATACTGTCAAAAATAGTACAAAGACTACCTGTAACAATATAATAAATGTTATTATGCTAATGTACACAGTTTGTGTAACAAGGCTGGGGAACTACCTGCTTTGGCATATCTCTCCAAGCAGTCTCTCTCTGCCATCACTGAGGCAGGCAGTCAGATCTACAATGGGCTTCATAAAATTTGAATGCTTAAGAACAGATAGAAGAAAAACGAAGCAAAGTTGGATACTGCTGACAGCTTAAAAAATCTTCTTTATTCTTAAAATCACAAGATAAGCGCTTTCGGGATGGCCCTTCTTCAGATAAATAAAATGAATGAGATGGTTCACTTATATACATATAAAAGCCAATCACATTCAGAAATAGCAAGCACATTCAGTGAAAGACACGCCTATTTTTCAAAATAGGCTTAATTGGTATGTAATCATTTAAACCTGGCTTCCTGTTTGCCATTAAGCTAGCAATCCATTTTGTTTCTACAGTTTCTGTTTGAAGCACAATATCACCCCCCCTAGTGCTGGGTTTAACATTTACAATAACCCTAAATTTAAATGTATGTGTGGGATACAAAATCACATGTCTACATAACGCATTTCTTTCATCTTACTTTGAACATGCTATTCGTCTTACCCACATAAAAACCTTGGCATTGACAGCATTCTGCTAAATATACTATGTTGGTTGTACGGCAGGTTGCTCTTCCTTTAAAGTGAAACACTTTTTGGGTAGTGGGATGTATAAAAACAGTATCTTTATTTATGTAGGGACAAGCTTTACATAATCCACAATTACTCGTTCCTGTTGAGTATGGTAAAGCATAGGACACATTTGGCATGGAAGGTTCCTTGCATAGTAGATCCTTTAAGTTTTTATTCCTTCTATACCTAAAAGCGGGCTGAGGTCCCACTATGCCCCCCAGTGTACTATCACTGGTCAAGATGTTCCAGTTCTTCCTCACTATATTACTGTTTTCAAACAGAAACTGTAGAAACAAAATGGATTGCTAGCTTAATGGCAAACAGGAAGCCAGGTTTAAATGATATTTTGAAAAATAGGCGTGTCTTTCACTGAATGTGCTTGCTATTTCTGAATGTGATTGGCTTTTATATGTATATAAGTGAACCATCTCATTCATTTTATTTATCTGAAGAAGGGCCATCCCGAAAGCGCTTATCTTGTGATTTTAAGAGCAAAGAAGATTTTTTAAGCTGTCAGCAGTGTCCAACTTTGCTTCGTTTTTCTTCATTTGTGCTACTTGCTTAAGTTGGACTTTGGCGTCTTACTGGGTATTTGTTTTCTACTATTAAGAACAGATAGCTGTGGAGGTGGAGTGATCTTATCTATTCATAATTCAATCTATGTAAAATTATTACAGGCTAATCCAGAAAATGAATCGCTTGCTATTGAGTTACCTGCCACTTTTAGTGCAGAGAGTTTACATGTGTTGTGTAGTTACGCAGTCCTAAAATGAAGAAGGAGCAACAAACTCCTTATTTAAAATTTGTCAGAGATAAATAAAACTTGAACCACTTGATCATTTTGGGAGATTGCAACTTACAAATAGTGATTGGAGGTTTTGTGTATGTCATTCTCGTTTACAGCATGATATTTTTAATTTGACGTCATCAAGAAGCCTAACACAGATAGCAGAATTAACATGAATAAATGCTACCTTGAATTTATTACTTTCAAATACTATCATCAGCATTCATTACGCAAGATCCTTCCCTCCACTAGGTACTGCAGAACACTCTGACCTAGAATTTACTATAAATTAATCACGAATAAAAAATAGCTATAATTGCAATGGTTTTATCAAAAAAAAACTTGATTCATGGCATACAAGAATAAGCTTGAATGTTGACTTTCAACAAAATCCTTCATCTGCAGGGGCTTTATTTGAAACAACTTGTCAAATAAGTGTGAATTCCTGTAAAACAGTTAACCTTGCTAGGCAAAAGTATGTTAAACCTCCTTGGTGGAACAAGTAATTAAGCAAATTATGAGAGATAAAGAAAAGAAAGTACAACTTATACAGCAAGTATGGCTCCTGGCTCTTGCAGTGTTAAGGGAGCATTAAACAAAATATGTAAAAAATAAATAAATAAATAAAATAAAAAAAAAAAACTTAAAAGGTCTGTCAGGACCTCAAAAATTGCATAAGACGACTCACTAGCAAGACATGTTGACCAAAAGAGATTGCACAATTACGTTAATACTGGCAACAATGTAAAGAATAGACTAGGTCCCTATACTGAATGTTCATTTTGCATCATTAGGCTCTTTGATGGATACTTTATTTATTGACAAGTCTTCAGCAATATGTCTAAAATTCTCTGACAATGTGATTAGATCCTTCCTAAATAGGGTAAAAAAGAACAGTTCAGTCAGACATGACATCAGGCTGTTTTATTAGCAGTCTTAAGGAACACAAGACCAATAAACAAAGCTATTTAACAGGATGCTAAAAAATACTGTGGTTCCAGTTACCTGGAAGTCAGCTTATGTCATGCCAGTTTACAATAATGGTACACAGAAAAAGGATGACAGTGAATGTAAAAAACTGATAACCAAACCGCAATTCACTGTAAGCAACCAAATAAGAGAACGAGCCGATGGTAAAAGATTTATTCAATCTTTTGTGGATTGAATAAATCTTTTACCATCGGCTCATTCTCATTTGGTTGCTTACAGTGAATTACAATAATGGTACACACAATGTCATCTCCACCTACTGCCCAGTTAGCTTAACCTCACTTTGAGGCAAGTGGTTTGAAAGGTGCATACACTCCCTAATAAGTAACAGTGGGAATGACTTAGTGCTTGCAGACATGAATCAACATAGTTTTATTAAAAAAAGTTCAACACTATCTAGTACAATTTTATAAAACAGCATTATTTCTGGTGTGATACATTTGGAACTCTCAATGGCCTTTGACTGTACTGCATTCATTAATAAGGCAGAAAATGAATCCCTACATTACTGAATGGGTGAAATGATGGTTAGCAAAAAGATGACGATGTGTTAAGCTAAATGGACATTGTTCCATCGGGTCATCAGGTTGTTTTGGGGTACCACAGAGCAAAGTCTTGAGCTCTGTATTTAACTATGTGCTCTCTTAATTACCTATTAATGTTATTTATCATGTGTCCAAATAAGCACTTAAACTTGGTGGTAGTTTATCTTTGTCATGGGATTTTCTGGCTAAACAAACATGAATTACATATTAATACTTCGAAAAGTGGAGTGATGTACTATGTCAGTTTCATGCCAAATCAAGACCTTATTTTGACTGCTACTACAGTTCATGAAATTCCTGAATACAAGTGCTTAAAAGTAAACATCAACTTTAATTTTACAATATAAGAAAAAAATGCTTGCATTGTTAAATCAAAGGCCATCCATACTATTATTAAAAAATGTCAGCATTACTTCAGTGGATTTGCTGGTAAGATTATTCACCACCTATGTAGCCCATTACTGAATACAATTTCTTGTTTTGCTACTATTCTAAAGGTGGTCTATCACTGTTAGTGTCCAAAGGAAGTTTACAAAAATAAAGGACTGTAAAACGTTGTCTTACAATGCACACCTAGAAAAACTCAATCTATATTAAATAAATTATTGCTGGTTACAAAGTAGAATATGTTAATATACTGTTCTCAACATGATGAAGAATTCCATCTCTTTTTGAATATTGATATGCTATAGACCACAAATCGTTTAGTGGATTCAGTTATACTTTCCAAGCTCCTAAATATACAACAGCCTTGAGGGCTAAATTTGTATCTCCTGGCATTAGGCCCTGGAACAGACTGCCTCTGTATGTCAAGCACAGTAGGTCCTTAATTGGTTTTAAGAATAATTTAAATACCTTGTTTGGGACAGAATTTATTCCTGGAATTTGCAACCTGTATTCTGAAGGTCTATGACTTCTACACAACACATTAAAACTATGAAACTATTACCTGTTTGGAGGGGGTATTCCCTCTTTCTCTATGTTGTTTCATGACCAAAGAATGCTAAATTCTGAAGTGAAACCTGTGTGTTAGACTATAAAAATAAGTATGTAATGCCTAGGAGCTGCACATGCATAACACACACTGCCAATTTTGGATACTACAATTTTTTTTCTAATTACAAGAACTTTGCGAGGAACTTTTCAAATCTTTCTTTTTAAAGATTAAGGGCAACTATTTTTTTTTCCCATTTCTTTTGGTTAACATTATGCCCTCATCTTTTCAAATTCGCTTTCTTATTTTAAATATGCAAAGTTTTCACTTTAGTTACTTCATTGGACCTACACTTATTAAGTATAATAAACTGAGGTTTGTGTTTACCATATGCTGAGCAGCTGTCGAACTACTTCCGGATTTGAAGTAATTCGGACCCACATTCTGAGGAAGCAGTAGTGGGGAAAAACGGTTTGCACTCGATTGGCATGTTTTCTGTAATCTACAGTAAATTTTATTACAAAGTAATCACAATGCAGCACAATCAATTATTCAGTCAAACAATAAATCAACAAATAAACACGGTTTTATTCATTTGGAAGATAACAAAAGATGGAACAGGATACAACTAATAAATGGTCTACCAATGGCTTGATCACTTTTAGGGAGAAAACTACAGATGGGTGAGGGGAGACAGGAGTCTGCCAGTGCTTTCTGGTTATGCCTACGATGGTCAAAAACCTCACTTTTGTCTTGCCCCCCCACCCACCCACCTCTGAGTTTATCTATCTCCTTCAGTTTCTGAACATCAGAATCTTATTGTGCATCCGGCTTCAAGACTAACTCAGACTTGTCTGGTTCACTAATTTTAGGATGTCTCAAAAACTCCTAGGTTAAAGTCAAGTCAAAGTAAACTTTATTGTCATTCAGACCCACACACAGTGCGAGTTAAACAAAATTACGTTGCTTCGGTTCCAAGTGAATATATCATATACAACTACAGAGAATACCAAGGGCATATAACAGTACAGTAACATACATATACTAAACATGTCTGACAAGATCTGAGATACCATTATAACACTGGTAGAAGCCTTCATCAAATACTGCACATAGTATTCAGAATATACTGAATAGCACAAGTACATTGTACTGAATGTTCAATTACTACTGCTTGCACTTTTAAAGCAGCTTGATGTAGGTATTGCACAAGAAGACAGCTGTACTACTGATTGTTACGTTCACCAGCTATTAATATGTTGCAGAGTTCAACAGTCTGACGGTATGTGGAAAAAAGCTCCTACTAAATCTGAAGGACTTACAATGCATACTACAGTATCGTTAAGCCACGGTGGTACAGCGGTAGCATTGCTGCCTCACAGAAGATGTTCGCCTGTTCGATTCTCAGCTGGAGTGCCTTCTGTGTGGAGTCTGCATGTCCTCCCTGCGGTTGAGTGGCCTCCAAAAGACATGTGTGAATGGGCATGCCTTTGCTGAAGGTTGGGCGTCGGGCTGGCAACTCGGCACCATAAAAATCTATTGCCAATCATTAGCGGACTGGAGTTCCACTGTGGCGACCCCTAACCGGGAAAAGCCAAAAAGACAAGCAACAACTACAGTATTGTCTTCCTGAAGATAAGCAGGAGAATGGCGTTGGCTGCCTTACTTTATAATACTGACGACCTGACGTCAGTCCTGAAGTGACAGCAACTGACGCAGAAATACTACGCCTCTGGTATTCGGGCCGACTGAGAGCTACCCTGGCAGGGATAACCCAAATGTGATGACTGCAACAGTGAAATACGAAGAACATCAGTCCGTGTGCAGGATATGTGTGGTCTCCGATTATTTTTCTGGCTCTCCCAATACATTGTGCTTCATATAGGGCCTGCAGAGCTGAAGTGGGGATCCAATGATCTTCTCCACTACCTTCTATAAGGCTTTTCGGTCTGAGGCTTTGCAGTTCCCAAACCAGACTGTGAGATTACTAGTCAAGGTGCTTTCAATGGTACCCCTATAGAAGGTTTTGAGGACAGAGGAAGGGAGACTAGCTTCACTCAAGCTTCCACAAGTAGTGCAGGGGTTGATGTGCTTTCTTTACAATCTGGTTAGTATTCGTTGACCATGCTAAACTTCAGAAATATACACACCCAGAAATTTAGTGCTACTCACTCTCTCGACTGTTTCCCCTTTAACCATGTGTTTGTGATGCGAGTCCTGATTCTTTCAAGTCCACTACTAGGGCCATCTTATTAATATCGTACCAGTTAATGAGGTGGTTCACCTCATCTCTGTAGGCAGTCTTGTCTCCACTCCTGATAAGACCCAATGCAGTGGTGTCTTCTGCAAACTTGATGATCTTGTTCAAATTATGTCGGACGATGCAATCATGACTTAGCAAGGTAAACAGCAAAGAGCTCAGGACACATCCCTGAGGGACTCCAGTGTTTACTGTTAAGCTCCTTGAAGTGATGTTATCCCCACATACTTTTTGGGGTCTATCAATGAAAAAGTCCAGGATCCAGTTGCATAAGCGGGTGTTGATGCCCAGCTGGACAACCTAATCAATCACGTGTTGAGGGGATGACCATATTAAAGGATGAGCTAAAAATCAACGAACAGCATCCTTACATAACAGTTTTTGTTGTCAAGATGTGCTAAGGATTCATGAAGAGCAAATAAGATGACATCTGTTGTACAGAGGTTGGCCCTGTAGGCAAACTGAAGTGGGACTAGTGATGCTGGTAGGTTTGCAGATAGGTGGTCCTTGATCAGCCACTCAAAGCATTTCATCACCGTCAAGTTTAGAGCAACTGGACAGTAGTCATTTAGGCTGGCTGGCTGATATTTCTTCGGTAGGGGTATTACAGTATTATTCTTGAAGCACCTTGGTACTCGAGACTGGCTCAGAGATATGTTGAAAATGTCGGCAAGTACTGCTCACAGTTGAGCACAGCAGTCTCTGAGCACTCTCCCTCAAATGTCAGGGCCAGCTGCTTTTCTGGGAACTCTGCTTAGGACATTTTGGACTTCCACTGGGTTAAAGCAGAGTACTTCCTCATTTTGTTTGAATGGGAATTTAGTTACCATGGCAGTGTTCCCTTCATCAAACCTACTGAAGTAGTTAAATTCATTCAGGAATTCAATGTTGTCGTCATATTTTGAAGAAACAGGCCTGTTTGTCTGTTATAGCTTGTATCCCCTGCCACAGCTGTCTGGTGTCTCTGGTGTCACTGAAGTGACCCTGCATTCTCTGGCCATACTCACATTTTGCATCCTTTATCCCCCTGCCGAGATAAGCTCTGGCCACCCTGAGTGCATCTTTGTTATTTGCTTTGTATGTGGCATTCCTTGTTTTCAGGAGCTCATATACCCTGCTTGTCATCCATAGTTTCAGGTTTAACCATGTGGGGATGCTTTTAGTGACTGCGCCATCATCCTCATATTTTGTACTTACTTACTTTTTGGAATCCGTACAACCCATTAACTTTTAGGTTTCCCTCTTCTATGGCACTACTTCAGTATCATGCTGTATTAAAACGTTCCAGCAGGTAGATCAGAGAAAATAAGAAGTTATGTACCTACCATAACGTTCCATGTTAGTTGTCTTCTCTCGCCTTCTTTCTTGCTTGATGGGTTCGGAGCCGATCCCTCGGCTCCGACTCGGCACTTGCTAAGCTCGAGAGTCTCTTTCACCAGCTCGAGGCAGCCCCATATCCCATGATGCAAGGCAGTAAATACCCAGATCTCGTTTGTTGCCAAAGGGCAATAATACCAAGCATAAAATACTTCCCAAAGGAAGAGGAAACTTACAAATGGAAAAAAGGACCAGGTCTGAATGGTCTTTAGCATAAAAGTTTCTTATACAAGGTCTGTCCAGGCCAGGGGGAAGGAGGGAGGTCAAGAAAGAAGGCGAGAAGACAACTAACATGGAGCGTTATGGTAGGTACATAACTTCTTAATGTTAAGTTGTCAATCTCGCCTTCATTCTTGCTTGATGGGACCGCGTCCTAGCACCTCTATCCTGGGTGGCTCAATGGAACAAACTCTTGAGAACTGTAGAGCCAAAACTGGCCCTGTCCCTGGAGGCCAAGTCCAATTTGTAATGGGAAACAAAAGTGTGAGGAGTGGCCCAAGTGGCGCTGCACAAATAGTGTCCAAAGGCAGTCTAGCTTGAAAAGCTGTAGAAGTAGCTAAACTCCTAGTTGAATGTGCTTTAGGTTTTGAGCACAGCTGTTTTCCCCTGATCGTATAAATTTCAGTGATGACCGAAGAAAGCCATCTGGACAAAGTCACTTTAGAAACAGGAAGGCCTTTTTTATTATCCGCATAGGAAACAAAAAGTTGATCAGATTTTCTAAATTTTTTTGTTCTGTCCAAATAATATCTGAGCTGACGGTGGACGTCAAGATAATGTAGCTTTTGTTCAGCTCTATCGGAATAGTTAGGAAAAAATACCGGGAGATCAATGGATTGATTCAGATTGTTTTTTGAAGCGACCTTAGGTAAGAAGGATGGATTAGTTCTCAAAGATACTCTGTCTTTGTGAAAAATCAAATAGGGGGGTCGAACCGAAAGAGCATGAAGTTCAGATACCCTCCTGGCAGATGTAATAGCCACTAGGAATAAAGTTTTCCAAGAAAGATATTTCAGGGAACAAGAAACAGCTGGCTCGAAGGGGGGAAGAATTAAGGATGTCAGCACTAAATTTAGATCCCACTGAGGAGGAGGATTCCTGCTTGGAGGCTTTAGTAGGAAAATTCCTTTCAAGAAGGCCCTGCAGAGCCTATGGGACATAATATTATGATCTGCTATCCCGACATGAAAATTAGAAATAGCAGCCAACTGAACTCTGACTGTGGAAGAAGAGGAGCCTGCATGAAAAATCTCTGCTAAGAAGTCCAGAACTGCCTGAACAGGGGCAGTAAAAGGATCAATATTTTGGGCCTTAGCCCAATAAGAGAAACGTTTCCATTTGCTTGTGTAAATCCTCCTGGTAGAGGATTTTAGTGAAGCTACTATGATGTCTCTAACTGGGTTAGAGATCAAAGGAAGCCTGGCTAAGGAAGGAAGTGGAGCAACCATGCTGTGAGGTTGAGAGAGGGATTGACCGGTGCAGCTGACGGATTGGTGAATCAGTAGATCTGGCACTGGGTCCAGATGCCACGGCTGCACCAAAAGGTGATGATGGAGGAGCAGGAACCAAACTTGTCGAGGCCAGTAAGGGGCAATGAGAATCAATTTGGCTCTCAAAACGGTAGCTTTCTGGATCACCTGAGGGATCAGAGGAAATGGGGGGAAGGCATAAAGAAGTCCCTGGGGCCAATCCTGGGTCAGAGCGTCTCTGAGGGGATGGCCTGATAGAGGGAAGAGGCTGAAGAAGTCTGGACATTTGCTGTTTTGTGGAGTAGCAAAAAGGTCGCAACATGTGCGACCCCATTCCAGAAAAATCTCTTCCGCTATAGATTGCTTGAGAGACCACTCGTGAGGCATGAGGATAGCTCTGCTCAATCTGTCCGCTATAATATTGGTTTTCCCAGGGATATGCGTTGCTACCAGAAACCGATGAGAGGAGATCGCCCATTGCCAAAGTCTGAGCGCTTCTCGACACAAGGGGTAGGACTTGGTTCCGCCCTGTTTGTTGATATACCAAACTACAGACATGTTTGTCTGTGTGGACTGCAATTGTCCCTACGGGAAGAAAGTCGTTGAGGGCTTGCAACGTTAAAAGCACTGCTCTCATCTCCAGGACATTTATGTGCAGATGGTACTCGAGCGGTTGCCACGTCCATGAACCATCCTGCCCTGATAATGACCCCCCCACCCGATCAGGGAGGCATCCGTGGTGACAGTGGCTATCGGGGATGGAGGTACAAAGCACCTGCCTTGGTGAACCTGAGACGATGTGATCCACCAAGCAAGATGCTCTTTGCATGTCTGTGTCACCAGAATCTGGTGGCGCATTGGAAGTTGCTGGTATGACCACTGTGTGAACAGCATCCACTGAAGAAGGCATGTAGAATCGAGCCAGGGAAGAAGAGTAATGGCGCAGCCATGAGACCTAATACCTTCAGAACCATTCTGGCCTGTATTTTCTTGCTGGCCAGAATGATCCTGACATGAGTCTGAATGTCTGAAACTCTTTGATCTGTAAGGGTAGCTGACATCCGAACAGTGTTTAAGTTTGCGCCTATAAAGGTAATAGACTGGCAGGGCGATAAGGATGACTTTTGAAGTTGATTGAGATGCCCAAATGAGAACAAAGGTCTATTGTGTAATCCCTGGCTTGTATAAGCTGATGCCTGGTGGTGGCTGACAGGAGCCAGTCGTCAAGATACGAAAACACCTGGAATCCTTGACGTCTCAGGTGAGCCGTGACCACTGCCATGCATTTGGTGAACACTCTGGGGGCTGTAGTGAGACCAAAGGGCAGGGCTCTGAACTGGAAGTGACTGGACCCCAGCCGGCGGAGAAATCTCCTGGGCGTCTGTGAATTTTGATGTGATAGTGCAGCGTCCTGAAGATCTATTGAGCACATCCAGTTGTCCTTCTGTAAGAACGGCAGAATTGACTGAAGAGTGACCATTCGAATCTTGTCTTCCTGACAGACTTGTTGAGTCTGCTGAGATCCAATATTGGTCTCCAGTCTCCCGTCTTTTGGGGACCAAAAGAACCTTGAGTAGATTCCGTGTTCTGAATGTTCTATTGTAACTGTCTGAATGGCTCTTTGTTGCAGTAGTCTTGCGATTGCTAACTCTGCAATGTCCCTTAGACCGGGTGGTACATCTGGAAGGGAACTTGAGGGAAGGGACTTTCCTCGAAAGGAATTATGTAACCCTTGGATATGATCGACTGTACCCATCTGTCTTGAGTGAGGGAATGCCAGGCTTCTGGGTACAGTGATAATCTTCCCGACTGCCTCCAAGGAGGGACAGCCGGGCAACACCTCAGGGATGCTGAAAGGGCTTATCAGAGAGAGGCTCCCTGTTTCCCTGGTTCTTGGACCCCTCTGCCTCTAGAGCGCGTCTGTTGTTGTTACCCCTCTGCCTCTAGGGGTAAACTGACCACGTGAATCGGCGTGACTCCTTGGGATTTCTGAACCACATCTTCCCACCCTTCTGTCCTTTGGGATAAGGCCTAGAAGGGGTGGAAAACGGACTCCAACAGCAGAAAGAGTCTTGCCGTCCTGCTCGCACCTGGTCAAGGTTTCCTTCACCTGAGGGCCAAACAAAGCTGACCCATCAAAGGGAGAATTTGTGAAGGACGCCTTAAAGGGATCCATAAAATCACATAGCCGCATCCAGGCTTGGCGTCTAAGAGCCACACCTGTGCCTGCGGCTCTACTCTCCATCCAGCATAAGATATTAGCCGCATGGAGGAGTTTGCAATGGAATTGAGGGTTCCTAGCTGAGAAGCAATTTTTCGAGCCCCTGCAGCTGTAGGATCCTGAACTACTTCCGCCAACTCCTTCAGGATATCCCTTTGGACTCTGGTGAAGTGACATACGTAATTCAGCGAGCATAGCAAAGGTCGCTGATGAAAACATCCGCTTACCGTACCTATCCATGGTCCTAGAGTCCTTATTAGGAGGATGGACAGGCACGGAAGGATCTGCAAGTTCCTTTTTGGTGGCCGCAGCCACCACCATGGCATCAGCGGGACACCCTTAGTAAGGAATTGTTTGTCGCGGGCGGTGATAAATTTTGAAGGCCTCCTAGGGACTGGCTCTACAGAGTCAGGAGCTGCCCACTTCGTGCAATCACCTGCATAAGGGGTCGAAGGCGGAGATACCCAGGAGGTGGAGGGCCGAGATCCAAACGCCTCTAGGTATACTGACTCATCCTCAGAGGGATTGCTGGTGGGCCAGTTTCCCCTCTGTTTCAGAAGTTCTAGGATGTCTGAGAAGGAGACATCCTCAGAGGGGATCTAGGGATCCCTCTGACTCATCAAAGTCAGTATCCAGTGACAGACTCGGGGGAGTCTACATGCTTCCTCTTACAAGTCCTCTTCCTAGGAGGATCTCCCGAAACATCAGGAGAATCCTCGGAAGAGGGGGAAATTCCCAATGGGGAAACCTGAGGCGGAGGATCTCTGGGTCCTGTAGCAAGAGAAGTGGCAGAGATGTCAACAGGTACAATAGAGGGAGGAGCTACGGGAACAGACTGCTGACTGATACCAGTGGCCAGTACACTCTTCATCACCTCGAATGCTCCCCTCCCAGGCAGGTCCGAGAGAACCCGCACCGAAGAGCTAGGAACTCCAGGGGCCACCGAAAGGGAAGTCTCCGAGGCAGATGTCGGAGCCGAGCTCACCAAGGCCGAGGCTCCAAGGGGAAGAGCGGGCTCGGACAAGGGTCGATGACACCCACCCCCTCGCAGGAGACCCTGGAAGCCAGACCAACGAATACCACTAAAGAAGAGAAGATAAGAGTAGAGGCTGAAGGAACAGAAGGGGTATCCGTCCTCCAGCCGTAGCAGTAACCATTCCGAAGACTCCAACTCCAAACTCTGTGGTAGAGTTGAAGGAGGAACAATAACGGGGTGTGGGCCAACAGTCGTCTGTTGAGACGGACTGTGTAACATTTGGGCCAGTACCTGTGACTTGAGTAATCTACTGACCACTCTCTCTAGGTCATGGTCTGATAACCTGGATGACCTTGAAGATCGGCTCCGATGGCTCCGTTCCGATAGAAGAGGTGAAGCCGGCGCCGAAAGTATCGGCTCCAAGGAAGGAGACCTCGACCTCTTCCTGGAATGAGCCATCGGAGCCGATACAATAGATCCTGTCAGAGCCGACTTCTCGGAGCCGACAGGAAGCCTCGATGTATCGGCTCCAGCCGGAGCCGATACAGCCACCAAAGTAACGGTGTCGGAGCCGATCGGGCCGACACCGATGCCTGTGCCACATGGGTGTCGGAACCGATCGGGCCGACATCGAAGTGGTCAAAACAGATTCGGCACCGATAGCCATCGGCCGAAAGCTGTCGATCCAGAATCGGCTCCAGCCAGAGCGATCTCGACTCATCTGAGTCGGAGCGAGGCCGCAGGCTTAGAAACAGAAGCCTGGGCCTTGGCAGGTTTAGTTGATTTTGGTGGAGCCGACTTAGCGGAGAGCCCTCCGGCAAGAAGGCCCCTAAGAATCAACTTATGCGTCTCTCCTGCAGGACTCTCTGGCTGAAGGAGTGACAAATAGCACAGGAGTCCTGCAGGTGAAGAGGGCCCAGACAATACAGGCAAGAAGTGTGACCGTCTGTCAGAGACATCTTCTGACAGCACGAGTCACACTTCTTAAAACCCGAGACCCTCTCCTTAGACACAGTGTTGAGAACACACACACACACACACAACACCAGTCTAAATTAACTTACACAAATACCAAAAGGTATTCTATAAAATCCAACACACACACACCTAACAGGGGGTGGGATAGGGAAAAATTGACTAACAAAAAATTAAAGGAGACAGGAAAATTCTGTCAGAAAGGGTAGAATATAACTTAAACTATCAATAAAAGAGTTTTTTTGACTAAAAAAAAGGGGCTTAAATCACAAAAGTGAACAACTTACCAGGAGCTGGTAAAAAGAAGACCTCCTAAGCGAAGCGGCAAACGAGATCTGGGTATTTACTGCCTTGCATCATGGGATATGGGGCTGCCTCGAGCTGGTGAAAGAGACTCTCGAGCTTAGCAAGTGCCGAGTCGGAGCCGAGGGATCGGCTCCGAACCCATCAAGCAAGAATGAAGGCGAGATTGACAACTTAACATCCTCTATTTTTCAGTTTGAACTCTTTCAATACCCCCCCCTTCCAAGTCCTTATAAAGACCTCGGTATTGATGATACTCTCCAATACCAGGCTGTTGGGGCATGTGTCGGCTCCCTGGCAGACAACAGAAACTTTAGCTTTCTTCCATGTTTTTTACACATTTGTGATATATCTGCTGTGGTTTTCTTGTTTCGGTTTGTCTTGCTTTGTAGTTCCCTTTACTAATTTTATTTTCTCTACCACAGCAGACAATTTTTGCTATCTTGCTAGAAATTTATTTTCAGTAGCAGGAACTAACTCTAGCACGCTGTGCTCCGTTTTAAACTCCCCTTAATTCCTTTGTTGCATCTCTTGTACCCTCTTGCATCTGCGCCAACATTTTTTTAATCTGTCTTGCAGGTTTGTAAAGTGTGCCATTACATTTTAAAACAGTGTTTCCTCCTCCTCCCAAGTCACCTTGCCAGTATCCAGGAAGCCTTGAGGAGCAATGCAAAAAGGGAAAAACATTTTGAGGTTTGGAGTACTTCTCCTACAGCAGAAAAGGTGGCAGGGAAGTAACCAATCCCAGATTGTACCTTCCTGTTCTAATGGTCTTCTTTAGCATAAATTTCAGTGTATTATTAAAGTGCCCCATTAACCCATAGTCTGAAGGTGGCACTCTGAAGTCCTTAACAGTTTTACTGTTAACACACTGACAAACCTAATGCATTGCCAGGAACAGAGTTGTCAGCTCCATGAGTATTTGGCAATCCCTACCCTTAAAGAAAGCTAGCACTAGTTCTTTTGACTATTAATGGAGAATTTGCTCTTCACAAAGGTACGGAGTCAGGAAGCTGTTAGATTTTAACTAGTGGACCTAGAAGTTGCATGGCTGTTGCATGAAGGGACTTTAATAACAGATGTAGGTATAACAGGAGGAGGTTTAACCCCATGATGTGGTGCAGTCTTTGACACTCTGAACAAGTTACACAGAACTGCTCAATATATCTTTTGTTACACCCAAGGATTAGGAATATCTCATTACACCAAGAGTTAGGAATATCTTTCATTATACCAGGCCAATAAAACCTACGTAAAATTTTATTTTGTTTTGTCTAGCCTTTACAGTCCTCCTAAATTATGCCTATTAGGCCAATTTCATCATAAGTGTTGTAAAGGTTTTGGAACCAATAGGTACTGCAGCAATTTCTTCCTTTTCCTTGATTGTCCTGTACAGCAAGGTATTCTTCATCTTGAAATATGGATATAGGATGAGGCCCATTTACCAACCCAAAAAAGAAACACACTAATCTAAATGCTGATTACAGAAGTATAAACACATTATATTGTTGGCACTGAAGAAGTTTTTTTAACTTTGAAGACAGTTTAGCAGTTAATCTATGCTTCATCTATAAATTGCTGGATATTAGAGAATGGCCGACCTGACGAATGTTCTCCAGCACAGTGCTGCTCTACAGATACCGCCCGCTGAAAAATGAGTCCGCCTCTTCAAGGCAGCAAATCAAGCTGCCATGGACCTCATACTGAAAGTTACCCAACGGCCGCCATTATTTTACACTTGCTAAGCTGCGCTTTTGCTGTTCAATGAGTGTATTAAAAAAAAAAGGCATTTAAAATAAATGTGTGCATGTGTGTGTATGTGTATTAGAGTGACAGAGACTGATTGAGCTATTATTTTACACTCGCTAAAAAGTACTTTTGTTGTTTAGCGAGTGTAAAAAATAAATGAAATAGAAAAAAAGTGTGTGTGTGTGTGTTTATGTTTCTGTCTGTGTATCAGAGTGAATGCGTTTGCTTGCATGAAAGCAGAAGAGTGAGTGAGTATCTATGTTTGTGTGCATGTGAGAGAGACAGATTGCTTTCACTCTTCCGATTCTGTCTCTGTCTCAAATCAAGCCATGGTAACAGCATCAGGTTTGCATACCTCTTGACCTCTTAGATCATAACATCTGGATAAAGCCTAAAATAAAGGGTGAACAAAGGCTCAAAACAGGAACACATTTTAAATAGTGCTGTTGTAAAAGCACAAAGGTACTTGAATAATAGGATTTGTGTTAGCATGCATCCTCTGAAGCACGTGAATGAGATTGACCACTGGCAGCAGCACTAAAGAAATGTGCATGCCTCTTAGCTAAAGAAATCTGGATAAAGCCTAAAATAAAGGGGAACAAAAGCTCAAAAATAAGAACAGATTGTAATTATTGTCATTATAAAATTACAAAGTTGCATTAATGACAGGATTTGTGTCAGCATGCATTTTCTGAAGGAAATAAAGTCTGAAACTCAAATGTATGCCACTATTTAGGCCCTTCAATCCCCAATGAATGGCAACAAACCAAACATTTTAGAAGTAAGGAAACAAAAAAAAATAAATAACTGAATATTGTTTTAAAACATGTTATATTTTGGATGTAAAATGTTTCCTCCAGACTTCCAACATGGCTGCACATGGAGTAACCGCTTAATTCTAGCTCTCAATGTGAAAACACAAACTTCAGCAGAGAAGGCCAGTGGACTTTTGTGTTTCTGGGTAAATTTCAGTAACTGGCTAGTAAGTGCACTGCCTGGATGCTAGGAAAAAAGAAATACAGAGGACATGAAGGAAAATCAGCTACAAAAGGTGGGGAATAGACACTGATGGGAAAAGTACTGCAGCTGTTCAACAAAAAGCAGTACAAGCTCCAGACATGACTTCCAGTAACCTAGAGGAAAGTATAAGGCAACTGCACACAGACCTGGTTAAAATAAACACACTGATGCAGTATTATCAACTCAAACAAAAGGCTGGGGAAAAAATTGAAGAAGCTTTAAACAGACATTCAGATGAGGTGATAAAACTGCAAAAATCCGAGGTCAAAATGAAGAAAAGGCTGGCTGAATATGACACTGCTCAAGAAGAGATGTGTTAAAAAATAAAAGAATTAGAAAGAGCACACAGGGAAAACCTGAGATTTTTTAGCTTTACCAGAGACGCTGGAAGAAACGGACTGTATTAATGATATAAAAGCACAAACAAGCAACTGGACTGGTATTCCACAGCAGAAGTTCTTAACAGAAAGGGCACATTGTGTGTATACTCCAAACTTGGCTATGAAAAAGTAACCTAGACCTTTAATAGTAAAGATGCAATCCTACCAGCAGAAAGAGTTTATTCTAGCAAAATTGTGGCAAAAATGACAGAGAACTAAAAGTAGCAGACAGCAGAGTGGAGAATTATTACTCGTAAAGCAGGTAGAAGAGAAATACATTTATCCCACTAAATAGGGAATGTTGAGAAGCAGGCTTGAGATTCAAAGTGATGTACCCAGCTATCTTCAACACATTCTTCCCAGGAGGGACAAATTATTTTGATGAAGTACATGCTATGGAAGAAATACAAAAGTATGCCCAACAAAAACGTGAGCTGTGAAAAAGGAGATTCTGCTACTTGTTCTTCTGGTAATAATGACAACAGAGACACTGGGCCAGTGAAGCCTTTTTCAGTGTTTCCACAAAAAATGCTAGAAAGAAGGAAAAAAAAAACAAGACTGAACCTGAAGAATCAAGAATACATTGGAAATGATGCAGAGACAGGATTTGGGAGATGGGGATGAACAGGAACAGAACAAAAAAATCTGGAAATATTGGACTTTTTTGGACTATGTTAAGACTGTAGGGACTCTAAAGCACATGCCCTACTTCATGTCATTAATGTTTGGAAAAATACTCGGAAAGAGGAGAGAGAAAGTTAACTGCGAGTAAAACAAAGTTTTATCTTAATAGTACTAATTTTAATGGTGCACAATTTTCTTTGCATGTTACAAAGTAAAGTTTTCTCAATTTAAGTGTAATGAGAATACTAATGTAAATAGGTGCTCCTGTTTTTTGTTTTTCTCTCTCTCTATTTCTCCTTGTTCTGTTTTACAAAATGTAGGCACTGCAATTTAAAAAAAGGAAGAAAAATCTGGTTAAAAGAGCATGACGAAAGAAAAGATAGTGTGCATTTTCTCATTCTTGCATAGCAGAATGACTAGGTTAAGGCCACTAGCTTAATCTAGTAACAAGTTTTAAGAGAAAGTAAGTAAGCAAGTAAATGAAAAAGAATACTGAATATTATAAGTCTTTTTTTCTGGTAAACAAGGTATGTTTGACAGTTTTGTGTATATTTCCCATGTCTCTAGCAAACAATCTGATAAAGAGAAATGACTTGGAGAAAATATTTTCTTAAAGCTTTCCAAGTGTTTTCTTAGCTGACAGAGCTATAAAGACAAGGCAAAGCCAGACATCACTTAATAGAAACACAGACTATACCATACGTCTTAACCTAAAGGAAGGGTTATCCATGCTATCTCACATCTGTGTGTGGGGCTGTCAATTTAGAACATATGTCTCTATTAGCAGGGTAAAATGTCAATATCTGATGCTGTACATAGCTTTGTGCGTTATTTCTAAGTTAATATGTTTTGGGGGATATTGGGGGTGTATCTGTATTTTTGTTTGAGGGCTTTCAATAAAATAAAAGTTTTGTAATATGTGACATAGGCTCAAATGGAGATGATAAGAAACAACTGTATAAGAGATTAACCTGCCAAACACTCTTTACATGTAACACAAAAACACAGGGTGGTTATTCAGTGGAATATCTGGGGCAAACAAAGAGAGAAATACCTATATTAACTGCAAGAAGAGCTCCAATAGTGATAGAAGAGGATAAAAAAAAGACAATAATGGTAGACTTGTAATACTACGGGGCTACTGGCAAGGGAGGAAGATTACAGTGGCATGTATTTATATTCTGCTAAAAACTGCTATAATGGAGCTTAAGAAAATTCTGGGAGAAATAATCAGCTTTCAGCAAGGAACACTACTTATAGCTGGGGACTAGAATTTGATTTGCAACAGTGAATAAGTGTTTGGTGGGGGGGGCAGAAGGGAAAATATGACAAAGGAGGCTTGATTTTTGAAGACATTTATGAAAATATTAGATACAGAAGATGTGAATTCAGTACTAGGAGTTCAGAGTGAATTTACATATTATTCGTCAAGATACAAAAACTGGGCTATTCTAGACAGAATTTACATTTCACAGGAACATGTGTATTTAATTGAAGGTCTTGATATGCACTCAATAACTATTTCAGATCATGTGCCAATAATAACTAAAATAAAAACACAGGGTAATGAAATAAAAATGAGACACTGGGATTTTGCCACCTATCTGTTGAAAATAGAGGAATTTAAGGAATGGGTAGTGGAAATTATTCAGAAGCTATTACAGAATATAGAAATGTCTTCTGAAAATATTGCTAGGGAGCGGGATAAAATTAAAGTTGAGTTTAAAAATAGGGTAGAAATAAAAGTAAAGGAGATATGGTTAAGAAGTAACACAAATTATTTAGAGGGACTGACAAACATTAAAGTACTGCAAAATAGGAGGAATCTCACAGAACAAGAAACATCAAGAAGAGGAGCAACTGCACAATGCTAAACAGAAAATAAGGGATTACCTTGATAATGTGCATGAGTTTAGAAAGATTTCTGTTAAGCAACCGTTTTTTTTTTTTTTATTAATAACTCTAGAGCTCAAAAACTTTTAGCACAGTGACTCAGGCAACAGAAATTAGAAAGGGGCTGTCACAAAGCTTGGAAAGCCTATAACAAGGGATCCTGTAAAAGTATTAGAAACAAATTCTATGAAAGTCTATATAAAGCACAGAAATATGGAAATCAAGAAAACGTACAACAGAAATGTTTATGGAAGAATTAAATATGCCAAGGTTAAAGGGAAAGGAGACTCGATTACTAACAAGATAGGAATAGATGAGATAAAAATAGCGATGTATAACCAATCTACAGGAAAGTCCCCAGGAATAGATGGTATTCCTGTGGATGTTTGGAAGCTAGAAGGACAAGATAAAGATCTGGAAGGTTTTAACAGTATTTTAAGAGGAGGAGAAGTACCAACATCCTGGAAGAAAGTGGTGGTAGCTGTAATACCTAAAGAGGGTAAAGATCCATCAGATTCAGCTTCATACAGGCCCATTTCAATACTAAATCACGATTATAAAAGTATTTATGTCTATACTAGCTAAAACAATAGCAAAAGTGATACCACTATTGATAGATATGGATCAATGTGGTTTTATGGAGGGGAGCAAACATTTGACAACATTAACAGAACACCGATGATCCAGAGGGAAGCAGAATATAAGAAAACACCGCTTTTGTTGGTGGGTCTTGATGCACACAAAGCATTTGACAGAATAAGCTGGGACTTTATGAGCAGGGCAATGGAAGTATTTGCATTCCCTGATAAAATTATAAGCTTTATTAGGAGGATATATGATAGTTCGGAGGCGAAAATTAAAGTGGGTGGGTCCCTCTCTGATAACTTCTGCTTGAGCAGAGGAACCAGGCAGGGTTTCCTCTCTCTCCTTTGTTAATTGCATTATATTTAGAACCATTGACAAAGACAATAAGGGACTCAAAAATTCAAGGATATAATTGTTATGGTAGTCAAGAAAAGCTGGCTCTATTTGAGATGACATTCGTTTATATCTGACAAAACCAGAAACGGACATTACAGTGTTATGGAAGATTATGAGACCGTTTCAAATCTTTCCAGGAAACAAAATTAATGAAGCTAAAACAAAGGCAATAGTGGTAAGTTATGTACCCATACACGAAAGTGGTTCAGCAATATCCATATTCATTGGGACATAATAAAATGAAGTATTTCAGAGTATGGATTAAAAATGTTTCTGGCGTGGCAGCTAAGGACATATGGGAAGAGACTAAACAAAAGAAAAAAAAATGAGAAAATGGAAGCTCTGTTATATGGATATCGATAGTAAGAACAAAAGTTGTTAAAATGTTTTTAGCCCCTTTAGTCATATGCACAGGTCAGGCATATTTTTATCAATGACAGGAGAAGTTGGGGATAGCAATTAATAAAGAGCAAAGGATTTTATCTGGGAGGGGAAGACAGCAACAATCAAGTGGGATAAGTGGATTCCTCAAATAAAATAAGGCGGATTGGGATTACCCGACTTGAAGGGGTATTTCAGAGCAACATAGTTAAGGCTCCTATACATAGCACAAGCAAAAAACTATTATTCAAAGTAGAAAGAAATAATGATGAAACGGAGGGGGGGGGGCTAAAGAAACAAAGGAGAGACTGGGGATTTTGGATGCAAGACCTTTAAGGACAATAACGATAATCATACAGAATATTACATTCATAAAGTAGCAGAAAGTATTCTAAGAACTAAGCCAACATGGGAATGGAGAAAGGAGATTCTGCTGATAGGAATGACTGCAATTAGGAATGACTGCAATTAGGGATACAGACAACAGGGAGTTGGAATTTATTGGAGTAAAACTGGAAAAGGAACCAAGGTATTGGGAGCAAATAAATATGAACGGGAAAGATAGCAGAATGGGAAGACACCAAGAATTTATTTGGACTGCAGGTTAGTGATTGCCTTCCCTATCAGGGACTGATAGAGCATAAGCAAACAGAAAGAAATAGGGGCATCCTAAACAAAAGACCAGCACTGGTAGTTTTTAGTAGAGTCTAGAACAGAAGCTGCCATTAAAAAAGGAATAATTAGTAGAGCATACAAAATATTGCATGATGACTACGAATCAGAGGAGGTTAAAAAGGACTGGGCAGAGAGACTGGATAAGCAATTGACAAAAAATAATGGGGGATACATATATATCTTTCAAATATGCAACAAAGTATACAAGATTTGTGATTGTTGCTTGGAAGTGTTTACATAGGTATTTTTTATACCACAAGCACACTCAAAGAATTTCTTTCTCAAGTAGACAGCAAAAGTAGGAGGTGTAATGGGGAAGAAACAGGTAACTGGGAACATATTTTCTGTGAGTGTACGAGTTGGCAAACTTTAAGGATTCTCTGCAGACTGCTCAGTCAAGAGACACTGGTGAGCAAACTGGTGTAACTAAGGGAAGGATTTTTTTTTGGGCTATGATACAGAATCAGAACTGCCTAGACATAGTAAGGCCTTTTTGAGTCCAATTATGGTGGCTGCCACATAAGAAATTACTAAAAAATGGAAATCAAAGTCAAACCAATGGTACTAGAAGTAGCAAATATAGTAAGAGAGAGAAAACAACTAGATCTGGTATCTTTAGAAAAGGGTAAGAGCAAATTGCACAGGAAAAATGGGAATTGTGAGAACATTACAGGTAGAGGAGGAACGAGGTTTAAAAAAAGGCAGGATCTGAATGAGCGATGTAATGTTCGACTGACAATAACTGGACAGATAATAGGTGATGTATAATGTTTGCAACTATAGTTGTGTCATTGCGGCTTGTAATGTACAATGTTTGCAAATGAAATTATGTTGGTATGGTTTATTTTCATTTATATAAATGTAAGCATGCCTATGTCATATTTGATAATTTAATAATATCTTAAAAAAAAAAAAAGTTAACAGAACAACCATTTTTTTCAGCAACATACATTTTCTGAATAGGAAACATGACAGTCTGAATGTAATTCTCAGTGATTTACCAGAATTTCAAAACCTTTACAAGGGACAGGGCAAACCCTAGGAGGTAAAATCAAGGACAGCCTGGTTGTCCAACAGAATAGCAGAGTCTCTGACCTCAAATACTTCTCAAAAGCATGTATAATGAGAAACACTACCCTTATCTTAACAGGGTTTATGTCAAGCCCCTTGTATGAAGGCCCTAATTTCAATGCAAAAGGGAGCAGCCAACAGTGGTGCACCAAGCCACCAGTAAAAGATCCATTATAAAATATTATAATAAATTTAACTCTAAGATAGGAAGGCCCATAATGAGATCAATGGGCACCATTTATCACTCCAGAAGGTAGCAGGTGGAAAAGGTATGGCATCAACAGAAGGCAGTGCAGGAGTAATGACTTTGCAGCCACTGGCACATCAGAAGCCACTACAGCACCTAATCTAAACCTGTATGAATGACACTGTGAAGAAAGTGATCGCTGTAAGGTCCAAGAGAGAGTTTCTGCCTACAACAACTGCTATGACTTCAACCAGACAGCCAAGGCTATACCTTCCTAGGTCATACATGAGGTAGGAACAGCAGACGCTGAAGTTTGTGCAGCTCTGCCCTAATAAAAGAGCAATCCACTGTGCTGGAAGTGGACATGATTTCTCCAAGTTCAAGTCAATGCCAAGAACCTCTGACATTGTGAGAAATCATGCAAGAGCCACTTCCAGGGATTCACTTGACAGGACCACAAGAAGTCAGTTCTCCAGGTAAAGAAACAAAAGTTATGTACTCAGTATATGACAATTCTTGATGAGCAGATCCATTCATTATCAACACACCCACCCCTCTGTTACCCACCTTCACATCAGAAATGATATGGAGGATTACTGGTAATGCCATCTTGTTGTGCTTCGCTTCTGTGAGGCACACTTGAGATCTGGAAAGGATGCCAGTTGCAACAGCATTATGGATAAAGGGAAAAAGAGGCCTGGGAAATTTTCTGAAGGTAAGCCAAATGAAATCCTGTGGCTTCAATCCTAAAGGCTAACAAGGATGGATCTGTTTATCCAGATCTAGTGTAATGCTAAGTCCATACCTTCTGTTTTTATCGGCTTTGGCCATTAAGCCTTGCCAACCTATTTTTTCTCTTCATCAACAGCAGGACAAATGCTGCCAGATACTGTCAGCTCAGCATCTGAAACCTTCCCAAACTATTACCCTTTGCCTTTTTACCCATAATGCTCCTTGAAAGACATTCCTCTTCAGATCTTCCTGCATAAAATCAAAGTATAAAACTATAAGAACCATAATGACCTCTAGAACACTTTAGCAAGAGGAAAAGGGGGGTATTGTGGGTGGGTATTTTGGCAAGGATGGACTTGCTCATTCAGATCGACCATTACTCATTCAGATCTACCATTACTGTACTTCTGCATCTGGTATGAGGATTTCCATCTTAGTCAACAGCAAGCAGAATCCCAAGCTTGTCCTCCTGGGTGGCCAGCTTCATGGAAACACACCTCTGATAACAGTCACTGAAGGGTGATCTAATTCTAAAGATCACACCAACCTTAGAGCATCTTGTAAAAGTGGTCAGTGAAGCTGTAGCTACTTAAAGATGAATTTCTAACAAAGGCCCAAGATGTGCACATTGCATTGGTTGAATTAGCACTTGGATATCAAGTCAAAGTTTGGCTGTATTTTTGTAATGCAAGTTGTTATTTTTCAGTCAATCATCAAAATAATGTAATATTCTAAAACCTTAAAAGACTATCATCTTGTAGGGTAAGATGCAACTATTTAAGAATCTTGATTTGATTCTTTGCCCAAATAATGAGCCATCTGTAGATATCAATATGATGTAACAAATATTCAGATCTACTTCAATATTTGAAAAGAATACAAGCAGGTTAACAGACTGTCTAATGTTTATCTTAGTAGCTGCCTTAGGCATAAATGATGTATTTGTTCATGACACTATCCTTGTAATAAAAAACAAGACACAGGATTAACACGATGCTTGGAATTCAAAACAGCTACTTGTTTAAGTAGTGGCAACATAAAGTGCTTTTTTCAAATCATAGAGGATTCAAAAGGCAGTAGTAGAGTCAGTTTTTCTAAATACAGTACAAACACCACAGAACAGGAGGACCCTTAGCAGAAGGTCTTTAGGAATGCACTTTTACAGAAAGTCCTGCACTCTTTAAAGATGGAACTTTGGTAGAAATGTGAAGTGGGAGCAAGGTATACCTTTACATTGGAATAAATACATTCTGTATATAAATTCTGACAAAAAACAGTCTAGCACTGCACAAACTGGGGCTGTGAAGGAATCCAAACTGTACAAGCATAAAAAAAAAAAATATGTGCCCACTACACTGAACTGCAGAATTTGGAGAGTGGCTGAAGGACTTTTGCTGCAAAAAGATACGTGATATACAAGAATTACTTAAAAAAAATTCTAATTACATTCAATAACATTTTACCAAGGAGTATTTTCTGTAATAACTCAAAGAAATAAAAAAAAAAAAAAAAAAAAACGAGACTGTTCACCAGCATATTTTAAAGTCTTGTGGAGCATAACTTTCAACTTCTTTGCTCAAAACTCAGTGACAAATCAACACTGGAGAGAATAGCTTATGACATTTAAATTTACATGCATAACAATGTCAATCTGTTGAAAGTTAAATTTAAGCACTGTCTGGCACAAAATTAGTATATTACATAAACATTTAACTCTAAAATTGTTGTATAACAAAAAGGTGTTCCTTGATAACTAAATCAGCAATGAAAACAAAAATAATGGGCAGAGGGACTAAAATCATGGGCAGTCTTTTAAATGTTGTTCTAATTCACTGTAAATGTTAATAGAACAATAAGCATTTTCTAAACAATAAGTACTGCGAAACACAATGTCCGACATTATCAACTAACTTTAATCCTCAGTGATTTACTAGAAAATAAAATTTTACGAGAGGCAGGACAAAAATATAAAGGCAATATTAGGAAAGTTATGCAAAATCAGGAAAAGTTGAGTGGTACAAGGGTATAACTAAGATCTTTGATGCTCAGTCATTATCTTCTTTCGGCTGTTCACGTTAAGGGTCACCACAGTGGATCATCTGTTTCTATTTCTTCCTGTCCTATGCATCTTGCTCTGTCACACCAACCACCTGCATGTCCTCTCTCACCACATCCATAAACCTTATCTTAGGCCTTCCTCTTTTCCTGTTACCTGGTAGCTTCATCCTTAGCATCTTTTTCCCAATATACTCAGCCTCCCTCCTCAGCACATGTCCAAACCAATGTAATCTTGCCTCTCTGGCTTGGTCTCCAAACCTTCCAACCTGGGCTGGCCCTCTAATATACTTATTCCTAATCCTGTCCACCCTCGTCACACGCAGTGAAAATCTTAACATCTTTAACTCTACCACATCCAGCTATGACTCTTGCCTTTTTGTCAATGCCACTGTCTCCAACCCATATAACATAGCTGGTCTCACTACCCTCTTGTAGACCTTCCTTTTCACTCTTACTGGTAATAGCTTGTCACAAATCACTCCTGACACTCTTCTACACCCACTCCATCCAGCCTGTACTCTCTTCTTCACCTCTCTTCCACACTACTGATCCCAAGTATTTAAACTCATCCACCTTCACCACCTCTGCTCCTTGCATCCTCACCATTCCTCTATCCTCCCTCTCAGTCACACACACATATTCTGTCTTAGTTCTGCTGACCTTCATTCCTCTTCTCTCTAGAGCATATCTCCATCAATCCAGGGTCTCCTCCACCTGTTCCCTACTCTCACTACAGATCACAATGTCATCTGCAAACATCATAGTCCACGGGTACTCCTGTCTGATCTAGTCTGTCAACCTGTCCATCACCACTTCAAATAAGAAAGGGCTCAGAGCTGATCCCTGATGTAATCCCACCTCCACCTTAAACGCATCCGTCACTCCCACCGCAGACCTAACCGCGGTCACACTACCCTCATACATATCCTGTACCACTCTTACATACTTCTCTGACACTCCCGACTTCCTCATACAATACCACAACTCCTCTCTAGGCACCCTGTCATATGCTTTCTCTAAGTCTACAAAAACACAATGCAACTCCTTCTGACCTTCTCTGTACTTCTCCACACAATTCCTTAAAGCTGGATAACCAAAACACACACACACACACACACACACACACACACACAAACACACAGGTGCAGGGATAGCTTTAATGGGCTGCTCTGTGCATGTCTGGCAGCAATGAGATGTCAAATATATATATTACTTTGCCAATTTACATTTCTAGTCAACACAGAACTAGCACTCTGCCTGTTGGTTTATACTTGCCAAGGTGATGACCTATTTCCATTCATTATCTGTTCAGATACTAACAATAAATTTGGTGTTGGCTCAGCTCAGCCATTTATTTCAGCTTGTGCCTTCCAAACTGTCGAGCTAGGCTTTACACATAATGCTCCTCTCTAAATTATGTCCGATCGTTTTTGCCGCTTCATGTATCAGTCGCATATGACCACTCTCAAGCTTTGGCTTATAATTAAAGTTTTTTTCTTTAAAAATATCTTCTTCTCTCTTATAAATCTCTCTTCAGCCACTAGTGACATTTTTCTTTACCCGCTCCTCTCATTTTATCTTTGTATCGTGCTGTCTCCCTCACTCTCCTTTTTCTACCATTAGGAGTTCTTTCCTCTGTACCATTGTTGGTACTTCTTTCTACCTATTTAGGTATTCTTTTAAATACCATTGTTGGCATCTCCCTTCCTTTTCTCTGTTCTTCTTTTTGTGTTGAGTGTGTGTGTGTGTGTGTGTGTTTCCTACATCATGGCTGACAAATCCGAATACCCAGCTAAATCATCTACAGGCACCTCGGGGTTCTAAAGGTGCCAAAAATGTGAGAGAAAAATGCCCAACTCAGATAGATGTGTGTGTGGTGTGTTTATTGCCTGGAAAAAGTTCAACTGCAGGAGGACTGTTCAGTATGAGACAGTTTCTCTGGCAGGACACTCCATGAACGGAGAAATAACTTATTGTTATAGGACTGCAAAAAGGTGACTTTAAGAGGCCATTTCTGGGTCCAAGACATAAGCCAGTTCATCTTCATCTTCCAAGAAGCAAATTTCCTCAGTTCCTAGCACTTTGGAACCACCTAAAAAGATTTCTAAACAGCCTTCGGTATCAACAGGTTCTTCGGCACCAAATGGCAAAAAAAGATTCGGCACATACCAAGACTTTGGAGTCGACTTCAACTGTCTCGGCACCAAAAGACTCATCGATACCAGAGCAGTCAGAGGTTATTTTTGTTCCAAGACCGAGACATTCTCCTTCTATAGATCTGTTCAAGCATAGACCACAGAGCCCCTTTGTTGATCCGACACCCTAGGTCTCCTTTGACTTCATCCATTCAATCCACCAAGTCTCTCTCAGAATCAGACATTATGAGACTAACTCCTGACAGTGAGGGAATTTTGTTTGGTCCCTAGCCAAGTCAGCACCGGGACCAGCCCTATTATGACACCATTCTTTCTTCCTCCTCCAACTCCTACTGAGTCATAGGAGCCCACGGTTCTGACATAACCAGTTTTGACTGTCTAGGTTCCAGTAAGAAGAACTTCTCCAGAACAGAGGGTTGCTTTCAGGGTCAAGACTCCCTGTCCTGTTTCAAGGTGCACTGATCAACTTAATTTCGGAGCCTTCCACATTATCCTCAGTGCTTCGGCCTTCGCTGGATTGACCCAGGCTTCGGTTTCAGGGGTCACCTCCTTGGTGCGGGACCTCAGTTCCAATGGAGTCTATTTCGGTTCTGGGCTACCATCCCTCTATGGGGGCCAGCTTTCTGAATCATGTAGAAGGCCTTGTCCATTGGGAACTCACAGTCTCTGCTATCCCTGTCAGGCCAGACTTCTACCTCTCCTTGACCAGAGCAGCTTCCATCAGTCTCTTCCCTGGGACAGAGGGCACAAAAGCCCCAGGAAAGACCCTCTTTGGTGGTTTCCTCTTTGGACACTTCCCAGAACATCTCCCCCCGAGGAAGTACCTGTGAAGGAAAAGTGCAAGAGGAAGCACTTAGACTACCCGGAAGAGTTCTTCACTCCTTCACTGAAGATACAAACTTTGATGAAGGGGAAGGTTCCCCCAGGTCACCCCCTGATGACGTTTCCTTCGTGGACATCCTAGAGATCCTGAAGCAGAGATGTGGCTGGACTTCCCTCCAACCTTCTTCAGAGGGGTCGGTACACCTGGAGGCTTTTCATGCCCAACCTTCTACCTCTTGGATCTCTCCACCCGCTGTCAAGCTCATTAAACTGATCTCGCAGTGGGCATGGAAGATGTCCATCAAACCGATCCCCAACAGACCTGACCACATTCTTTTCGCCCACAAAGAAAAGCAACACTGGTCCAAAGGCATACCCATGGACACCATATTGATAGCAGCAGCCACTAAGAAGGAACTTGCTGAGGAAAGTCTGATCATCCATCCTCCTAACAAGGAGTCTAGGACTATGTGTAGGTTTGGGAAGCGCATTTACACTTCATCAACCTTTGCTCGCAGGTCTTTGAACTACAAGGTGCACTTTACAAGGTTACAGAGGGATCTAGTCAAAGAGCTCTCAGATACCCTCTCAGGAGCAGTAGCTGAAGAGGTTTGAGACAAGGCTGCTTCTCAGCTTGCCTTCCTCTAAGGAATTTCTAACTTCTCCATGAGGCTGATTGCCCACGCAGCTGAAGGGGCAAGAGCAGCGGGTTCAGGTGTAGCCCTTAGGAGACATGCCTGGATGTGCTTGTGTGACTTTGCAAGAGCCATTTAAAGTGTCATTCGTCAACTCTCCATTTGATGGATCCTCCCTATTTGGTCCTAAGGTAAAAGACATTCTGGCCAGATGTGAAAAAGATGGGAAGACTCTTTCTGCTGTAGGTGTACATTTCTCCACTTCTCAACGGCCCTACTTTAGGAACCAGAGAAGTGGAAGACTATGGTTTAAGAAGTCACAAGGGCCTTTCCAGGACTCACATGGTAAAGATGTTCCCCGGGGCCGAGGGGGAAGTAATGGAAGATGCTAACCTAGAGGCAGAAGTGGCCCACAGAACCAGGGATCCAGAGATTCCTTCTCTGGTACTTCCTACCAGCACTCCTAAATGGAGGCCCAATTGCCTTCCTCTGGACGCAGTCGGGGGATGGTTATCCCTGCAACAACCCGCCTGATAACTGATAACTTCAGACAAATGGATGCAGAAAATCATATCCAGAGGTTACAAAATTCGACTTTCTCTTAAGTCCAAGACCCCAAAAAAGACTCACAGATGTTCCACCCAGTCACAGGGAAGCAGCTTTAGCAAAAATTCAAAAACTGCTCAACAAAAGAGTCATCCAAAATGTCCCACCAGACCAAACAGGATCCGGGTTTTATTCAAGGTTCTTTCTATTGTCCAAAAAAGGGACTGGAGACACATTTTGGATCTCAGCCAGTTCAACAACGTAGTTTGGCAAACCAAACTTCAGATGGTCTTGGTACAATCTATACTTCCACTCATGGAAAAAGACAATTGGATGTGATCTACAGACCTCCGGGATGTGTAATGCCACATAAAAATGGACAAACGCTCCAGGAGGTTCCTGCGCTTCCAGCTGGGAGCCAGTCATTTCCAATTCAAAGCACTGCCCTTTGGACTCACCTCAGCCCACATGGTGTTCACCAAATGCATGGTGGTGGTAGCAGCTCATCTCAGACTGCAAAGATTTAGAGTTTCCGTACCTCGACAACTGGCTCCTCACTACTACCACCAGGCATCTTATAGAACAGGCAAGAGATTACACTTCATCTCTGTGCATCTCTAGGCATCACAATAAATTACAAAGTCAAATTTACAACCCTCACAACAACTAGAAATCACCTGAGCCCTGTTGGACACAGTTGCAGGAAATGCTTCACTCCCACTGGAAAGGCTACAGAGGATCAGATAGAAAAATACACTAACTGAATAAAAATAAAAATGGAACAAAACCAAAACAAAAAAACTGTAACAAATCCACCATGCAACCAGGCAAAAGTTTCAACCAGTTCATTTACTCTGGTACCTCGGCCTCTCACCTTCTCAGGAATAAATTTGCTATCCAAAAACCAGCATGGCTTTAGACCCTTTCACAGTACCACCACCTCACTTATAGCATTCACTCATAACATAAATCAACACAGAAACAATGGACAACTAGTCTCTGCCATATTCTTAGATTTATCTAAAGGGTTTGATATAGTAAACCACAATAAGCTTCTCCATACACTATCTACCCTAAACTTCTCCATACACTATCTACCCTAAACCTCAGTTGCTCCTCCATCCCATAAGAGCTACCTATCAAGTTGGCAACAAGCAGTGAAATGGCAGAACCAAACATCCTCTCTACTACCAGTATCTGTAGGAGTCCCTCAAGGCTCCATCCTAGGCCCATTACTCTTCACTCTATTCACTAAACAATTCTCATCCTCCAGACCAAAGGCCACAATAATTCAATATGCAGATGACCCCACAATCATATGTGCCACCCCAACACTTGAGCACCTCCACTCCCAAACACAAGAATGCTTCTCATTAGCTGAAACCTGGCTCACCTACCGCCAGCTTATTCTTAACCCAGATAAAACTAAATTACTCCTCTTCATCTCTTATAGAACCTTCCCCCATACAACTTTACTATCACCTCTAATAACAAAACTGCTATTACCCCAACTACCCACACCAAATTTTTAGGCGTGGAAATAGACAACCACCTAAGATTTGACTTGCATATTGCCCTAAGTATAAAGAAAGTTCACAAAACCTGGGACTACTCTATCACAACAAGCAATTTCTCTCCAAGCTATCCAAAACCACAATAGCCAGAACACATCACTGTGAATCTCTCAATAGTCAGACCCAAGTAGATAGTAATATCTCCTTTGATAATCACATTGCCAAAGTGGTTAGAAAGTCCTTCTATGTGGCTCACCTAATCACAAAAGGGTTTGCATCCAGATCAAAAGAGGTCACTGCGCCCCTCTACTCATCACTCATCAGACCAATCAGAGTACAACGCCCCATTTGGGATGTACCTTACAAGACACCTGCAACAGCTGGAAAGACCACAGAAGTACCTCACCAAGAGGATCACTGGCCTCAAACAGATGCCCTATGCAGCTCGACAGAAGAAACTCCAGCTGTACTCGGTTGCATACCGCCTGGTCAGAGGTGATCTCTGCCTGACATACAAGGCCATGTCCAACCCAGAATTGATGGACATGCTCCACCTAAAGAAAACCTTATCCCCTTGAGCCACACGCTATGGGGATCTAAACCTCACCACAACAGTAAATAGAACATGCTGGAGGGATAGATTCCTGTCCCAGAGACTTCCCATGCTTTGGAACAAGACTCCAATCTACATTAGGCAGAGCTCCTCACTAGCACTCTCCAACAGAAACCTTAATGAGTGGATGGGGAACAGAAAGTTTACCCTGGGGATCACTTCAGTGGCTCTGCTGGACAGAGGCACAGGGAACTAATCTAAGGGGGTGGCGAAAGCCAACACATTCTGGCTAGGCTTATAAATGCCTTCGGGCAGATAGCCTAGTACCTACCTATGAACCTATGAACATCTGCTATCCACCCTCCTCTATGCATCCCCAGTATTAACTAACCTCCATAAATCCGAACTATACAAACTTGAATCCTGCTACAATAAGATAGCTAAAATTCCAACAGAATCGTCACATAGAACACATCACTGTGAATCTTTCAAAAAACTAAACTGGTTGGAGTTCCCTCAACTACTTCAACTCAATCGTCACTAGCACACGAGTTATACTACCATTCAGACAAAATCCCACAACTCCAAAATCTTATATGTCCTCACACCACAGCAAGAACCTTGAGATCAAGCACCCTTAACCGCCTTGAAGTTACCAAAAATAACAACAAGGCAGGATCTCTCTTTAGCTGCTATATTTCCAAACTCTGGAACTCCCAACCTGCCCATAATGTGCACTACACCCTGGGAATTACAATTAAAGGTCTCCATAGCCTTTGTTTGTGACCAGGTACTCTCCTTTTTCTCAAATCTTGGAGCTAATTATCAAAGAACATTGGGATTTGGTTTCAGAAGATGCCAGTGTAGGTCAACTTTTTCCAAGGCATGTGACCTTTTCTTAAGGGAGGCACAATAACTTAAAGGAAATATTAGGCGGGGATGGTGATGTGTGTTGTGATACAACAACTAGAGTGGATAAAAAGAGTTTGCGGTGAAGGTTCAGTTTGTTGCAAGGTCAAGAACATTCATGGGTGGAAGATCAATGGTAGAGTATACAAGGCTAAGAGACCTTTAACTGTAAGAAGTTGATCACCCATAGAGTTAGGTGCAGCAGAAACAGCTGAGGGTAAATGAGAGTTCCCTTTTGTTGTGTTAGTAGATCCACCTTGTGGGGTAACTTGTGGTGATTGCCCTTGGCAAGGGAGTGAAGAAGAGGGAACCAGTCTTGCCTTGGCAAATAGGGGGTCACCAACAAGATTTTTGGTTGTTCCTTCTTGAGTTTCAGAAGGACCTTTTGTATTAGGGGGAAGAGAGGGAAAGCATACAGGAACATTCCCTTCCATAGAAAGCTGAAGGCATTCACTCTTCAGGCTAGAGGAGTGTAATCCCTGGTGCAGAAAGTTTGTAGTGGTCTGTTCTGGGGGGAGGCAAACAGATACACTTGGTGTGCTCCACTGGTGGACGATGTCTAGGAAGGTATCCCTGTGCAAAATCCACTCGTGCTGTAGAGAGGATGTTCTGCTGAGCAGGTCTGCTTGTTTGTTTTCCTGAGAGGGGATGTTACAGGCCTGTAGGAAAAGGTTGTGGTTGGCTGCCAGATCCCAGATTTGTAGGGTTATCCGGCATAACTGGTAAGCCTTTGTCCCTCCTGTGCTGTCCGTCACAATGTGGTTTAGCCCTGGTTGCAAGATGGGAAGGAAAGCTTTTAGAGCCAGCAAGACAGCAGTCATTTCTCTGACATTGATGTGTTGCTTTTGCTGGTAGGTGTCCAGCACTGTTGCACCCTGAAATCCTGTAACGTTGCCCCCCACCCTAGGTCTGATGCATTGGTGTGCATGGCTTGGGTGGTGGGGGGAGTTGTAGAGGAATGCCATGGTTCTGTAAAATGTGCTGAATCCACCATTGTAGTTCTGTTTTCAGGCAGAGCAGAAGGGGGATACGTTTGTCTAGTGGATGTTGGCTCTGAGACCACACATTCTTTAGGTACCACTGGAATTTTCTCAATGTGCATCCTTGTTAGTGGGAGCATGGGAATAGTGGCTGCCAGGAGACCCAGAACTTGCAGAAATTGTCTTGCAGATAGGCGAGATACTGAAAGCAGGTTTTGAAAATGGGAGGAGAGAGACTGCACTTTGTCTAGTGGAAGGAAGGATCTCATCAGGTCTGTCCTGATCCTGCAGCCTAGGAATACTTTGTCCTGTTGAGGAAGAAGAGAGGATTTCTGAAGGTTTAGGGTGAATCCCAAGCTGTGGAGGAGAGACATGGTGAACTTGAGATGGGTCTGTAGGGTGGACTCTTGATTCTGCCAGAATGAGAATGTCATCCAGGTAAGGGTAGCTGTGGACTCTCTTGGTTCTGCAATGGGCAATGGCTGGGACCAAGCATTTTGTAAATACTCTGGGAGCCGTAGACAAGCCAATGGGCAAGGCTGTAAACTGTGTGAAGAGTGGCCAGTAAAGCGCAGAAACATCCTGTGGGATGGCCTAACAGGAATGTGCAGGTAAGCATCCTTTAGGTCCTTTATGTCCAGAGTGACCATGAAGGCTTGGGAAGGTATGAGAGGTAGGGGGGTTTGATGGCAGAGCATCTTGAAGGAGGGAACCTTCAGGAACCGGTTGAGATATGATAAGTCTAGGATTGGTCTCCCAAGGGCCATCCTTTTTTAGAATTAAGAACAGACGGGAATAAAAGCCTTTTCTTTCCTGTCCTGAGGGAACTGGTTCCATATTTCCTTGAGTCAGGAGTTCTTTCAGATTGAGAGAATGAATTGGAGGAAAAGGAATTATTTTTGGTTTGGGTCTTTCTTTCCAGGATAGGAAATATCCTTTTTGGATGATGGAAAGAATCCAAAGATCTGCTGTGATGGATTTCCAGAAGGGAAGGCAGTGGGTAAGCCGGGTGGACAAAGGCAGTAGAGCAGGACAGTCATGCTGAAGAGGGGCTCCCTCTGTCTGGAAAGGGCTGTTTGGCTGGGGGCTGACAGTTGGGGGGGGGGGGGTCTTGAGTAAGGCCTTCTCCTGGATGCCCTGCGGGGCCTAGAGGAGGAAGGGTGTGTTGCTGAAGGAGTCCTTCTGACAAAGGATGTTTCTAATAGGTAGTTCCTATAATATCTAGGGAAGGGGGATACCAGAAGATGCTTGATGACCTGCAGTTCTTTGCTTTTCTCTTGTAAGTTTTTGAAAAGTTTTGTTGAGTTTTTCCCAAATAAAAGGTTGGGAGCATCCATGATTTTGGATTTAAAATCCTCTGGTAGAGGTTTGTAGGTGAAGCCAGGAGTATCTGCTTAAGGCAGATATAGATGCAGCAGACCTGGCTGAAGCCTCTGCTGCACAATAACTGCACCTGATAGAGTCGCTAGCTACTTCTGTAGCTAGAGACGGTTTTGATGCAATGCCAGCTTTGGCTGCACAGTCTGGGGTAGAAGCCAGCAAGGTGGAAGCCTGGGACACAAGGTTCAGGGTGTATTTAACTATGTGGGTTTGGTAATTGATAGCCATGAAGGCTAGGGTAGAGGAGGTGTACACCTTCTTGCCCATTCTGTCCATGGTTTTGCTGTCTTTATCTGTTGGCAAAAGGGAAGCAGAGGGCAATTGTCTATACTGTCTCTCTGGAGACATAGTAATAACTGCCAAGTCAGCCAGGGGAGGTTTCACCAGAAATTTCTGTTCATCAGGTACTTTGTAAAATCTATCTGGCCTTTTAGGGGCAGAAGGCTGGTAATCTGGGTTCTTAGAGACAGAGTTAAAGGCATCCAGGAAAGCTTGAAGCACAAGTGGAATAGCTGAAGGGGACGGTGACTCAAGTTGCAGTTGTTCAAATATGTTTTCTGGGTATCTGACATTAAGGCAGTATCCCACTTGAAGTACTCTTTCATTTTTGTAATAGTTTCCCCAAAGGTAATACCCTCTGGAGGGGAATCCCCTTCAATAGTCTTCTTCTGGAGAGTAATAGTACACAGGTGAAGCAATTTGGGAAACATAGGAAATAGATTCCTCAGAAGAGGAGTAGGATTGTTCAGGTTCTTCTTGTTCTTCTCCTTGATGAGTAGTGGTTAACTGAGGAAGCAGAGGCTGGCCTGGGGCTCAGCACAGGAAAGTCGGTAAGTGCAGGGCCTGAGGGCCATAAAGGCCTGCATTAGTGAGTTGGTAAACAACTGCCAATCTGGAGTTCCTTGAGGAGTAGGGCTCATGTTTTTAGTCTTTTGTTTTTTCTTTGTTGGTGTGGCCTTAAGGGTAGGTTTAGAGACAGAGGCCTGGGTTAGAGCAGGAGGAGTCTCAGTCGGCCAACCAAGTGCTGGTTCCCCCTCAACGTTGGTTATGGCTGGTATCTGGATAAACTCTGCAGATGTGCTTTCCGTGGCTGCAGAAAGTACAGTTGTGTACACTTACCATAAATGTAGATGTTAGAGTGTATTCACTGTTGCAGTAATTACATTTGGGTAATCTGCTGGCAGGTTGCCCTCAGTTGGCCTGAATAACAAAGTCTTGGGTCCTGCATTGGCTGCTGTCTCCTCTTCCATGACGTCAGGTCGTCAGGGGTATAAAACATGCAGCCGACTCCATTTTAAATCAGTTTTTCTTGCCCCAGATGTCAGGTGCCCCCCCCAACTGGGGAGGAAAAATATATATAAATAAACTAAATATATAAATGCACTTTTAGAAACATTAACTTTACCTTCAACTAAAAGCAAATACACCACAAAGCCTTTTAAGTATAGTGAAGGAAAGAAAGGGTATAGAATGGGGGATGGCGGGTGGGTAACCCGGACTGCAACAGTGAACACACTCGAACATCTACATTTATGGTAAGTGTACACAACTGTACTATGTTCTTCGTGTTTCACTGTTGCAGTCATTACATTTGGGTAGAATCCCAAAGCTATGGATGGGAGGATGGAACTAAACAGCATTAGGAGCGGCTATAAGGCCCTACAGGACTGCAGTGGCAAAGTCTGCCCTGGATTTAGAGAAGAGAGGTAAATGATAATGCTTTGTGAAGGTATGAACAGAGCTTCAAGTAGCAGCTTCTATAATGTCTTTGGTTGGGACCCCTTTGAGAAAAGCTGCTGAAGTAGAGGCAGCCCTGGTGGAATGTGATCTGATCCCCTTGGGCACAGGTTTACCATGGTGCAAATAGCAGAAATGAATGCAGTGGCTTATACATTTAGAAATAGTCTGCTTTGATATAGCCTTCCGCTCTGATCCTGCAGCAAATGCTACCAGTAGTTTCTCAGACTTTCTTACAGATTTGGTCCTGTTTAAGTAGAATCTTAGCTGTCTGTGTACATCCAATGAATGCAGAATCCGCTCACCCTTGTTCTGCAGATTTGGGTAAAATGTTGGCAGGTGAATGGTCTGGTTAAGAGCCACACTGGATACCACCTTAGGCATAAAAGAAGGATTGGTCCTGAGGGCCACCCTGTCCGGGTAAAAAATAATGAAAGGCTCCACTGCCATGAGAGCCTGTAGTTCTGAAACCCTTCTTGCTGAAGTGACTGCCAGAAGAAAAGCTGTCTTCCATGATAGAAATTTTACATCCGCAGTAGCTGCTGGTTCAAAAGGAGGCAGGCTGAGTTTTTCCAGCACAAAACTGAGGTCCCATGCAGGAGTTGATGCTCTCCTGAGAGGCCTTAAATTTTTGGCCCCTCTGAGATACTGTTTAAGCAGTGGATGAGAAAAGAGGGGAGGCTCTGTGTTGTAATGAGACGAGATGGCAGAGGCATGGATTTTTATTGAAGAAAAAGATAGGCCCTTGTCAAACATCTCAGTTAAGTATTGTAAAATCTGAGGAAAATTGAGCTTTGCTGTGTCTATTCCTTGTGCTTGGTTCCAAGCACAAAATCTCCTCCATTTATCTGCATAAGATTTTCTAGTACTAGGCCTTCTGGCTTCCAAACTAACATCCATCACAGGTTTACTGAGAGATGTGGTTTCAATAATTAGTTGATTAGCCATGCTGCAAGATTCAGAGTTTGGAGCTGAGTGTGCAGAATTTGATAGTTCTGCTGAGACAGTAGGTGAGGTGTTTGAGGCAAGTACCATGGAGGAAGGTATGACATATTCCTTAGAAGTGGGTACCAGTGCTGGCGAGGCCAGTCCAGAGCAATTAGGATAATTTTTCATTTTTCCTGTCTGACTTTTAGTAAGACCTTGGAGAGTAGAGGCAGAGGGGGAAAGGCATAGACTGATAGGTTTTTCCAGCTGAAGGATCGAGCATCCACTTTCCATGCTTTTTTGTGATGAGTTCTTGTGCAGAATTTGTCCAACTGATAGATCTATTTGCCTCTCCCCAAAACTATGTCTGGGCTCCCCCATTTCTGTGTTAACATGCTGAAGATTTGTGGATCCAGTTTCCATTTGTGCGGGTCCATAAGATTTCTGCTTAGGTCGTCTGCCAGAGTATTTTGCTTTCCTGGCAGGAATTGAGCTTAAAGATGTATTTGGTAAGTCAAGGCTGTGCTCCACAAGGCCATGGCTAGTCTGCAAAGGGGGTAGGAATGTGTACCCCCCTGCTTGTTCATGTACCACATAACTGGGGTGTTGTCCATCTTTATCAGTATTTGTCCTGGATGAAGTAAGTCCTTGAAGGCTGTCAGAGCATTCTGAACAGCTAGCATTTCTTTCTGGTTGATATACAGATGCATTTGGTTTGGGCTCCATTTGCCCTGAATGCATCTCCCTGCCAGGTGGGCCCCCCAAGCATAGTCTGATGCATCTGTAGTTACGGTTTGGGTGGCAGGGGTAGAGTGAATGACAGTCCCTTGTTTTGGTGACATGTCTCTGCCCACCAAAGAAACTCCTGTTGTAGGCAGGGAATGAGAGGAATCATTGTTTCCAGGCTGTGACAATGTTGACTCCAACTTTTTAGGTACCACTGAAGTTTCCTCATATGCAGTCTCGCATATGGAATTAGTAGAAAACAGGATGCCATGAACCTCAAAGCCTGCAGAATTTGTCTTGCAGATAACTGGGTTTTTGTTGCCATTTGTTTGAAGTATGTTGTCAATTGCCTTTGTCTGGCGTGAGATAAGCCATTTGGGGCAGTTGTATTCAAGCTTGCACTCAGGAATGTAATTATTTGAGAGGGTACCAGTTGTGATTTCTTTTTGTTTATGGTGTACCCTAGGCATGCTAAAAGCCTTTTTACAAATGCCAGATGTTGAAGAAGAGTGACCTTGCACTCTGCTTGAATGAGACAACCGTCCAGATAAGGATAAATTTGAATATTTCTTTGTCTGCAGAATGCAATTACTGGTGCCACACACTTTGTAAAGACCCTAGGCGTAGTAGATAAGCCAAAGGGCAGTGCAGAGAATTGGTAAAGCAAAAAACCTGATTTGAAGTGGAGGTATCTTCTGCATGATTCCCTTATTGGGATATGCAGGTATGCCTCTTTTAAGTCGAGTTACTAATCAAGCATTCTTGTCTAGCATAGGCAGTAGCTGTTGTAAAGTCAGTATTTTGAATTTTGGAATGTCCAGAAACGTGTTCAGAATCGATAAGTCCAGTATTGGACACCATGAATTGTCTTTTCTGGGTACCAGGAAAAGTCTTGAATAAAATCCTTGCCCTTTTTCCTTTTCTGGTACCGGTTGAATAGCCCCCATATCCATGAGGGACATGACTTGTTTCTGGGCCTCTGCCCACTGGTTTTGTGGCAGATCCGGCCAGCCGTTTGGAATTGGCAAAGTATGGAAATTAAATCTTTACCCCTGGGATACTATGTTTAATACCAACTTATCCTGGGTAATTAACTGCCAATTCTGAGCATGAAGTGCTAATTTTCCCCCAAAGGGGGCTGCCAAAAGATAAGTGCTTGGAGATAGTAGAGGAAAGTCATTAAGACTGCTTACTGTAGGGTTGTGCTTTGTTTCCTCCAGATTTGGAGGTGGAGGCACCCCATTGCTTTGACCTATAAGAACCCTGTGATTGATATCTGGAGCCTTTTGAACACCTGGGTTTGTCCTGAGTGGCTCTGGTGGACACAGGAAAGGGCCAATATTTAATAGGCCAGTGCCTACTGAACCTGGGGGCTGCACTTGCAAGAAATCTTTTACAGTTTGCAAAGATTTAGCTTGGTCTTCCATTTTCTTTAAAACCTCTTCTACCTTATTACCAAACAGAGTATCATGCTGCAAAGGGGCATCCAACAATTTAGCTTTAACATGATCAGGCAGATTTTGCTCCTTGAGCCAGGCACTCCTAATCACAGATCCAGTAACGGCGCCCTACAAGAGGCCTCCAAGGAATCAAAACCACATTGCAAAGTATGCTTTACAACCTGTTCTGCTGAATGTAATAAATCCTGTAACTCTATTTTCCACACAGTCAGAAATCAACATCATTTTCTGTTTCAGTAAGCCCATAACATGTTGTTGATATTTAAGCATATGAAATTGGCAGTTTAAAGCCCTGATTGCCAAGGTTGCAGACGTATAAACTTTCTTACCCCATCTATCCAGCGCCCTGGAATCTCTATCAGAAGGGGTAGGATTTATTTATTTATTTATTTATTTCCAGTTTGATTACTGGGGAATTCCACTGGGCCCAAGGGACCCGTTTTCAGTGGAGGCCCGGGGAGAAAAGCTCCAAATACAGTATACAGTACAGATATATTAATACAGAAATGTAAAGATACATTATCTAGAACAAATTGCAACAAAGGTACATACAGTGTTGCACAATAGTCAGACAAACATCATTGTAGATGATCTTAAGGGTTATACAGGTTCATTTATGAGAGCACTCATTGCACAGTATGTGGGGAAAACACTTTACATACACACCCTTAAAGTAGAAATATAAAACATTTACAAGCACACATTTAAAGTATGAAAGTATTTACAATATTTACACAGTTGTGATGAGGGTTAGGTAGCTCTAGGAATTGAAGAGAGCTGGGATAGAGTCATAGAAAAACAAGCTATGGGAGATTTAGAGAGCTTAGGAACCTGGGAGAGAAAAAACAAAAACCTTTTTTGGGCAAGGATTTTTGGCTGTAGAAGCCTTAACACCCTTGGGACCCTGAGAAATAGTCTCAGGGTCAGCAACTGGATTTTTGAAAAGAAATGTGTGGGAGTCAGGAACCCTGTAATATCTGTCTGGCTTATTAGGAGCCAGAGGCAGGCAATCAGGAGCAATGCTTGATTCCGAGAACACATCATCAACAATGTCTAATACAGGAGGTATTGCCAAAGGCCTATGCTGAGGAAGAATAAGGAACTCCCTAAGCCTCTTTTTTGATTCAGAGAAGTCCTGACTCTCCCAGTGAAAATGTTCCCTTAAAGTATGCAAAGTCTCTCCAAAAGAGTAATCCTCAAGAGGAGATGCAGATGGGATGGATTCCTCTGCATCAGAATCCTCATAGGGAGGAATAGAAAATTCCTGATCAGATCAGGAATTAGAAGAATTGGAAACCTGATCTGAAGATTGATAATCAGTACCTTGCCAAGGCCTCTTAGCAGGGGGGGGGGGGGGGGGTTGGGAACCCCTGATCAAGGTAATTAAATCCTCAGCCATTTTGATCACCTGTTTTTTAGGCATAGGGGCCTGAGCGCGTGGCTCATGCGTCGTTTTTTTTAGACATAGACGTTGTTTTTGACCTTGGTTTTGTTGCTGGCGTCGGTTTAATGTAAAAATGTTGAGGCCTGAAAAAGCCAGAAGCTGGTGCCTGCTCAGTGGCTCCGGACCCATCCAAGGAAGAGACATCCGCGGGTTCAATACTTTGCAAATCTCAATGCATACTGGACTCCGAATGGGTCTCGGTAAAGACCTGCGACTCAAAAGTAGTGGGTATCAGGGGCTGCGAAAGAACCTCACTGAGTACCGGCGACTGGCTTAGGAGAAGCTTTGTCGTCGGTTTTGGACCTTGACTGTCTGTCTCTGTCTTTTTCCTTGCGTTTTTTGTGAACTCCAGTAGTCAGATTGCTAACCGACGACATTTCAGGGTAGTTAAATCTTGAACCAAAATATTTAGAAGTAAAAATATACGGACGCTTAATAGTGCATTGGTTAAATTTAGCACAAAACCGACAGCAAGGCACGTTGTGATCAGGGCCTAGGCAAGGAATACAGTACAAATGAAAATCCTTATGAGGTATTTGCTTCCCACAAGTAATGCAATTATTAACTTTTACTGACATAGGTAAGGAGTAAGAAAATGTTTCCCCAACGCGGTACTTAGCTTTAGTTTGAAGACTTCGGTTCTGAAACTTGAAAACGAAAATTTCAGGAGTCGGTTGACTGGCACTTGCAAACTGCTTCTGCTTCGGGCACCACGCGGCAAGAAAGACCGATTAAAATGGCGTCGGCTGCATGTTTTATACCCCTGATGACCTGACTTCATGGAAGAGGAGACAGCAACCGACGCAGGACCCAACACTTTGTTATTCAGGCCGACTGAGGGCAACCTGCCAGCAGATTGCCCAAATGTAATGACTGCAACAGTGAAACACAAAGAACATACGGCCTCTTCCAGAGGAACCGTCAAAGCTGACAGATAATCGGGTGTCCCTCAGCCCCTAAAATCGGTAGTCTGCAGGACATCCTATGGCAGAGTAACATTGGGAGAAGGCCTGGAAACCTTGGCCTTCTTCCTCAGTTGTTCAGCTTGGGCGGCCAATTCGGGATCCATTCTGAGAGTGAGGCGTTTTAGTCTATGATTTTCCAAATATAAGTTAAGTGCAGCCAGTCGGCTGCGTAGGGTCTTTGGCACAAAGGACTGACAAATGGGGCAGGTCTTATGGTCGTGCTCCATTCCTAAGCAAAACAGACACTGGTCATGAGAGAGTCTTTGTGCGGTATCTGACGCCCGCAGTCACATTTGCTCTTTTTCTCAGACATCGGCTACAGGTGAATCTACAGCAACCAAACACAAGCGTACATAAGAGAAGAAATCCCCCATGGGGTACTTATCTTTAGAAGTCTTCAGTCGTAGGAGCGAAGTGGTCGGAGTAACATAGTCTGTGGCTGAAAAGTTCTGAGGTCTGTGTGTGCAAACATTACATTTATAGTCCCTGGTTTATGTCCCACACACCTACAGCAGCTTTTGTATAGGAGCAAATGTCGGGTCGCCTGAGGCAGGAAATCCCTCAGTATGAATACTGCAACAGAGGAATTGAAGGACATCTCCTATTCATAAAGTTTTGGACTTTTTAGCTAACCTCTATCAATCTGGTTCCTCCACCTCAACAATTAAAGTCCATCTAGCTGCAATCTTTAACTTCCATATGGGGTTTGATGGGTCATCCCTTATGTCACACAAACTCTATAAAGCCTTTTTAAAGGGAACCCTAATGGTAAGACCTCCATTTAAAGAATCCATTCCTCCGTGGGATCTAACTAGCCCTTCAGTCCCTTACTTTGTCTCCCTTTGAACCATCAGCTACATGTGACAAAGTTTCTGACTTAGAAAACTTTATTCTTAGTGGCTATTACATCGCCAGAAGAGTATCTGAACTTCAGGCCTCATCCTTGCAAACCATCCTACATAATATTTCACAAAGACAGGGTCTCCCTTAGGACTAATTCATCATTTTTACTGAAGGTAGTCTCAGAGTTTAATATCAGACACTTTAACTACTGGCCTTTTTCCCTAATTGTTCCAATAAAGGGGAGTATTCCCTTCATTTATTACACTTCCACAGACAGCTACGATTTTATCTTCACAGAACAAAGGATTTCAGAAAATCTGACCAACTGTTTGTTGCCTTTTCCTCACTTTCTTTAGGTAACCTAGTCTCAAAGGTTACCCTGGCAAAATGGCTCAAAGACTGTATTACATTTATCGGTCAGTCAAAAGGGTTCTGCCTTTCAAGCCTATTAAAAGCCCACTCAACTAGAGCGGTGGCAACTTCTGCAGTTTTTTACGCCAGAGCTTCTTTAGATGACATTTGTACAGCAACCACTTGGTATTCTCCTCATACCTTTATCATTCATTACAAATTAGATCAGGTCTCTAGGGGACAGGCATCATTCGGTTCAATGGTGCTTAGGAATATTCTTCCGTGAGACCTCCCAAGATTCAGGTAGGTAGGGAATTTCTCCCAGAGTCAAGGATCACATGAAGACTGACAACATCAGATAAAGAAGTTATGTCTTACCATAACGTTCTATCTGTGTTGTCAATCTTCACTAATCCTTGACATTCCTTCCCTCCTTCCCCCAGCCTGAGACTCTTAGTGGACTGAATTTTTCCAGAAATGGCTTCATATCAGACACATATATCTGGTCTCTTATTCTGCTTTGCTATTTGTCTACCACTGTTTTAGGCAAACTAAGGTAAACTAAGGTAATTTAGAGAGAAGCATTATGGGTAAAGCCTAGCTCGAGAGTTTGTAAGGCGCGAGCTGAAATAAATGGACGAGAGGGTTTTGAGGCTCAGAACAGAGCCCACAGTCAAGGATTAGTGAAGATCAACAACACAGATGGAACTTTATGGTAAGACAAAGTACAGTTGTGTACACTTACCATAAATGTAGACGTTCGAGTGTATTCACTGTTGCAGTCATCACATTTGGGTTATCTGCTTGCAGTAGCCCTCAGTCGGCCTGATTATCAAAGTCTTGGGTCCTGCGTCGGTTGCTGTCCCATCTTCAATGACGTCAGGTAGTCAGTATAAAGCATGCAGCCGACGCCATTACATCAGTCTTTCTTGCCGTGCATGCCCGAAGCAGAAGCAGTTCGCAAGTGCTGGTCGGCCGACTCCTGAAATTTTCATTTTCGAGTTTCAGAACTGAAGTCTTCAATTAAAGCTAAGTACCCTGTGGGGGGAACTTTTTCTTCCTCTAAACCAATGTCAGTAAAAGTCAACAATTGTATTTCCTGTGGAAAGCAAATACCTCAAAGATTTTCATTCGTACTCTATTGCTCGACTAGGCCCTGACCATGATGTACCTCGCTGTCTGTTTTGTGCCGTATTTAAACAACGAACTATTCTTCGTCGGTATATTTACACTTCTAAATATTTTGGTACTTGGTTCAGTTACCCAGGTATGGCTTTGGTAAGTCACCCAACTACCGACATTCTGAAAAAACATAAAGATAAAGACAGAGACAGGCCACCTCGGTCCAAAGCTGCCAAAGATGCTTCTCCTAAGCTAGTCGCCAGTTCGTCGGTACTCAGTGAGGCGCTTTCGCAGTCCCTGATACCCGCTACATCAGATTCGCAGGCCTCTACTAAGACCCATTCGGAGTCCAGTATGCCGCGAGATGCTTCAACTGTGGAACCTGCGGATGTCTACCTTGGATGGGTTCGGAGTCGCTGTGCAGGCACCGGCTTCTAAGGGTGTATTCAGGTCTACTGACTTGCATATTAAACTTCAAGGCCTAAAACTCTATCCATGCCTAGAAAACCCACGCCCACACCGCATGGTCAGACCTCTATGCCTAAAAAACAAATGATAAGAATGGCTGAAGACCTTATTACTTTAATCAGGGGAAGCCAACCTTCCCCCTCTGAGACCTAGGACTAAATTTGCTTATGATATTTCTGATCAGGATTCTGAAATTTCTGTTTCCTCTGATGACCAGGATTTACCCTGGTCTACGTATGTGGATTCTGATGCAGAGGACTCTATTCCCTCTGCTTCCCCTCCAGAGGATTTCTCTTTTGGTGAAACCTTGCATACTTTTAGGGAGCATTTTCGCTGGGAAAGCCAGGATTACTCTGATTCTAAAAAGAGGCTTAGGGATTTCTTACTCCTGCCCCAACACAGCCTTTAGCTATCCCCCCTGTGCTGGACATTCTTGATGATGCCTTTTTGGAATCTAGCTTAGCCCCTGACTCCTTAACTCCTGCTCCCAGAAAACCTGATAGATACTACAGGGTTCCGGACTCTCACAAGTTCCATTTTAAAAATCCTACTGTGGATCCTGAGACCATTTCACAGGGACCAAAGGGCATTAAGGCTACTACTGCCAAAAATCTTACCCCCCACTGATAGAGACTCCAGGGTGCTGGATAGACGGGGTAAGAAGGTATATACTTCTGCAACCTTGGCCATTAGGGCCTTAAACTGCCATATGTTAACGTATCAGCAGCATATTATTGGATTGCTTAAACAGAAAATGATGTTGATTCCTGACTGTGCTGAAAATAAGGATTAAATGCATTCTGCTGAATAAGTTGGAAAACATACTTTGCAATGTGGTTTTGACTAGAGGCATCTTGCAGGGCTGCTGTCACTGGGTCTGTACTTAGAAGGCATGCTTGGCTTAAGGAGCAATCTTTGCCAGATCAAGTTAAAGCTAAATTGCTGGATGCTCCCTTAAATCAGGACAGCCTGTTTGGCAACAAAGAAGAAGAAGTACTTAAAAAAGATGGAGGAAAAAGCTAAAGCTATGCAAACTGTTAAAGATTTCCTACAAGTATAGCCTCCAAGATTTAGTAGGCATTGGCCCTCTAAGAATTGGTCCTTTCCTGCCACTTCCAGGCCTTCTCAGTCCAAACCCAGAACCAGCAGAACACCCAGGCTTCAGTCTCAAGGTACGCACAGGACTAAGCATTGAGAGGCTCCCACTTCCAAATCAGGGAGTAGTAAGACTCCCCCCTATGGTAAACTGTTTCAATGACTTAACTTTAAAACTTCCAAAGTTCAAGCCCTTCTCAACTGACTGTTTCCTTTAGGGGGAAAGATGGCTCTGCAGGCAAAAAACTGGGACTCGTTGCCCAGGACAAATGAGTTTTAAATATAGTTTCCCAAGGATACAGATTCCACTTTCACACTTTACCAACCCAAGACCCCAAGTGTTGTGTGTAGACGGCTCATACTAGTGTCTAAATTATTTTTTCTATAAGTTTGTGCTGTTACTGGTGGATAGAATCACATTAGAGAACCACGACAGATTGCTGCTCGCTATATTTTTATCTGTGGCTGCATAACTGTCTGGTTTTTGTTTTCTAATGTTCTTCCGATTGGCTCAGTATCTGCATATACTAAGTAGTGGTTCAGGACATTGCGTGTGGTAGCTATTTGCTCAGTGTGTTTTTTATAATCCTTATAATATATATTTACCATCTCAAAAGTGCTTACTCCTCTCTGTACTCTTCTTTTCTAGACCTAACACCACTCTTAAGTATTCAACTGCGGTACCACCTTTAACATTCCTATAAGAAAAGTGCAGTCCGGGTCTGAACTGTCTGCAAACAGCTACAGTTAACTTTGAGTATGTGTCGAACTGTTTGAGCCAATCTTCATTTTCCCCTGGAGAGCACTGTGCTTTGGCTGTAAGCAGCAGCACCACCACCACCACCACACACATACATCTTCCACTTTCTCTTATTCCCTTCTGTTAGCAAATAGTATCCATAACTGATCAATACTGTGTGTTTGTTTATTTAAACTATACCACAGTAGCCTACTGATACAAGGTTATCCTGGTTTTCCACCTGAGAAATTAAGACAAGACTTACAGTTTCAGAGCAGTCCTTGGTCAACTGTGATTGTTCTTAACACATACTTGTCTTGCTTTGTGATAGGGTCTCTACCCGCTTCGCTCCCCACCCTGCCCCCTATTCCCTCCCGCCCCCAGTGGTCCCACCTTTATTGCTCTCAAACCCCTCCCATCTTTCCAATAGCCAACCACAGCGCTAACCCAACACTACCTCCTCCATATTCCCTCTACTATCACACCTCCTCAACTGACATGTACAAGCATACCTTTCCTTTGCTCACTGCATGCACTCTCCTTGCATATCTTACAACCTACCAAAGCTCCATCATTCCCCCAATCAACCACTACCCACTGTACTACTACTCACACCACCACCCATGTCTCACCCATACTCAGCTCCCCTCCCACCAGCTCAAGAACCATCCATATGCACCCCCCACATATTCTACCAACTATATTACTCAAATGTAAAGCATCCCTACAACTTAACATAGTAACGCTCCCACCATACCTATTACCCACAGAGAATAATCATAAAATTTCCCTTATAAACAAACAAATTCAAAAACTGAGAAAACTAATAATCTCATGCATATCAAAACTAGCCCTAAGTGGAGACATCCACCCCAACCCTGGCCCTACCATCTCCAACCTCAATCCTCATAATCAGACTAGAAATCACAACTTCTCCCATATTACAGCCAATAGAAAGCCAAGTGACTTCCTTCTACTAAGCCTAAATATTAGAAGTATATCCAACAAAGTCCATGAATTCCATGCCACCATAGACTTATACTCCCCAGATATAGTCGTCCTGACAGAAACCTGGCTAAAACCTCACATTACCAGTGAGCAAATATTCCCTACAGGTTACGGCATACTAAGAGTAGACCGGCTAAACAAAAAAGGAGGTGGTGTAGCTATAATATTTAAACAACATCTAAACATCCAGATCTTAAAATCATCAGCTCCACAAATAGGCAATGAAGAAATAATATATACCAACCTCAAAATTAACCGAAACAAAACCATCAACATAATTGGATGCTACTTCCCACCTGGCCAAAACATCCCTCCACTAGAAAACCTCCTCAGCTGGTCTACCCACCATCGCCCCCAAGAAACTATCATCTTAGGTGATTTCAATATTGACTGGCACTCCTGTTCTGGCAGCAATCCAACCCATCATGTACACCTTCATGGCTTCACCCAACTAGTCCAGTCACCAACAAGGATAAATAAAAACTCCAGCAAGCACTCTACCCTGGATTGGATACTAGTCAGTAAGAACCCCCAGTCATATATAACAGGCTGCTTATCAGATAGCCTCAGTGATCACTCCCCAACATTCCTACTCAAAAAAATACCTGTACCAAGCTAAACCTGTCATCTATCGTCAAATACGTAAAAAATAAACTTTAACCCACTCACATTCATCTCTTCCCTCAAAGAATGTAACTGGCATGCTCTAAAGTACCTCAGTCTAGACGACGCAGTTGAATCTTTTAATACTACCTTCCTGAACATCCTTAATTACCATTCCCCATAAGATTTTCCAGAACCAAAGCACAACCCTCCCCATGGCTACAGAAAACCACTAAGTCAGAAATGAAAAACAGGGATAAAGCCTGGGGCACTGGCGCAAAACCAAAACCCCCGCAGCTAGACAGAAATTCCTAAAACTACGCAATAGAGTCAAAAAGCTAATAAAACGGGACAAATTCCCATACTACCAGTCTGCCCTACACTCCTCACAACACAGCCCCAAACAATTCTGGTCCTCCATAAACTCCATCCTCCACCCAGGTAAAGTCAGTACCCCTCCTCCTAACATCCCTCACTCCTCAGAAAATATTGCTACCTCATTCAACACACACTTCACACAAACCATACTATCACTAGCTAAACAACACAACCCCCTCCCCTCCAACCCACACCTTCAACTAGTAATCTCCCCACTGCCTTCTCTTTTTCTCCTGTACCTACCTCCAACATAAAAAAAACTCTTAACTAAACTTAAACCCACCAAATTAGCAGCAGACAACCTCCCAAGTGAATACCTACAAATCGCAGCTGATGCTCTGGCCTACCCAGTATCCATCTTGATTAACCGATCTCTGTCAGAAAGTTACGTTCCCACATTGTGGAAAGTCTCACATATAATTCCCCTCCACAAAGGCGGACCCTCTGCAGAACTAACCAATTACCGCCACATAGCTATTCTCTCTCCACTCTCAAAAACACTAGAGAGATGCATACACTCTCAGGTCTCACACTACCTCCTTACTAACAACCTCCTTTCCAGTACTCAGCATGGTTTCCGACCAAACCATAGCACCACCACTGCCTTACTCTCCTTTACAAACACTATCCTTCAGCATAAAAACAATGGCTATCTCTCCTCTGCTACTTTCCTAGACCTAGCTAAAGCATTTGACATGGTCCCACACAAACAACTTATCTCTGTCCTCAATAACCTATCCTTCTCACAATCAGTCACCAACTGGTTTCAGAGTTACCTGTCTGACCGCCAACAATCCGTTGTATGGCAGAATGACATATCTCCCCAACTACCTGTCTCCATAGGGGTTCCCCAAGGATCCATCCCTGGACCCCTACTTTTCTCTGTTTACACCAATAATCTAGCCTCTGCCACCAAGCAAGGCACACTCATCCAATACGCAGATGACTCTACCATCATCTGCTCAGCCCAGTCCCTACCCAAACTGCAAAAAATCACACAGGAAGCCTTTTCCTCTGTTGAAACATGGTTATCCAATGCCCAATTAATACTCAACCCAAACAAAACTAAACTACTCATCTTCCAACCCACCAAACATACTCAAAACAACTCTCACTTTAACATCACAGCAAAAGAAAACACCATTATATACCCAACTGAACACACCAAATTGCTAGGAGTGGAAATAGACAAACTAAAATTTGACATTCACATATCCATGACCATAAAAAAGTCCACAAAAAACTAGGAGCATTATACAGAAATAAACAATTTCTCACCAAGGCAACAAAAATTTCAATAGCAAATTCCCACCTTATCTCCACCCTACTTTATGCCTCTCCAGTATATACCAACCTAAGGCAATGTGATCTAAACAAGCTAGAGACCTGCTACAACAAAATCGCAAAATTCGCCACAGGGGCATCCTACCGTAGTCACCACTGTCTCTCACTTGCTGAACTGGGCTGGCTTGAACTCCCTCACCTCCTTCAGTGGTATCAACTCTCACTCACCCACAAACTAGTAAACCATCCACTAAATGTCCCATCCCTCCAGAATCTACTCCAACCCTATCGCATCACCAGACCACTAAGATCCAGCAACAAAAATCACTTGCAGATCACTAAAGCCAATAACTCTGCTGGTGAAGCACTATTCTCTTGCCATAGCCAAATTATGGAACTCACTCCCACCCACAATTACCTCCATACCATCATGCACCAACTTCAAAACTTTATTAAAAGCGCACCTAAAAACATGCTGGCTATGCCCTTGCAACTCCCACTCTAATATCATCCACCCCATCCAACTACTACCTTTCTTTCACCTCCACTAACTACTTTGATGATAGCAAGCTCAGATGCTCATAAGCCTAGTACTTATTATACAGCAGGAACTTCTCATTGTTACATTTGTTAACGCCTGTTATGTACTTCACAGATAAAGATTCTAGTTGTCTACTGATGTACTATGTTCTTCATCTGTAAATATGTTGCAAGTAATTTCTATGTTAAATTGTTAATCACTATGTAATCCAATGTAACTACTGTCTGTTTATTTTACTGTGGAGCTTTTCTCCCCGGGCCTCCGCTGAAAATGGACCCACGTCCAGTTGGACACTCCTGGTCAACAAATTTAAATAAATAAATAAATAAAACCCCAAACGGTTGGCTAGATCTTCCCCCAAATCAGTGGGCAGAGGCTCAAAAGCAAGTACTCTCTCTCTCAAGTATAAGGGCTATTCAACCTGTCCCAGAAGAGGAAAGGGGACAAGGTTTCTACTCAAGACTTTTCCTGGTACCCAGAAAAGACAACGCATGGTGTCTTATCCTGGACCTTTCTATCCTAAACATCTTTTTGGTGATCCCAAAATTCAAGATACTAACTCTTCACCAGTTGCTTCCTATGCTAGGCAAGGATGCCTGGTTGGCATCACTGAATTTAAAGGAAGCCTACCTGCACATCCCAATCAGGGAATCTTGCAGAAGATATCCACGCATCAAAGCAGGCTACAAGCACAATCAATTCTCTGCACTGCCCTTTGGCTTATCTACTGCGCCCAGGTTATTCACAAAGTGCCTAGCTCCAGTCATTGTATTTTGCAGGCAAAGAAATATTCAAATATACCCATACCTGGATGATTGTCTAATTCAGGCAGAAAGCCAGACATACTTTTGAATCATCTGGCTTTTGTACAGAGGGTGCTAACTTGTCTGGGGTACACCATAAACGAAAAGAAATCACACCTGGTACCCTGTCAACAAATTATATTCCTGGGAGCAAGCTTGAACACAACTTCCCAGATGGCTTTCCTCACGCCAGAGAAACAAATTAATTTGACAAGCTTACTTCAAACTAATGGCCACAAAAACTCTGCTATCTGCAAGACAAATAGTGCAGGCCTTGGGATTCAAGGCCTCCTGCATTCTCCTAATTCCATATGCAAGCCTGCATATGAGGAAACTACAATGGTATCTAAAAAGCCTATGGTGTCAACATTCTCAGAATCTAGAAACAATGATTCCTATCATATTTTGCCTACAGTTACAGTTCCTTTGGTGGGCAGAGGCCTGCCACCAAAACAAGGGATTACCATTCACTCTACCCCCTGCCGCCCAAACCCTAACAGACGCATCTGACTATGCATGGGGGGCTCACTTTGCAGGGAAGTGCATGCAGGGCAAATAGAACCCAAGTCAAATGCACCTGCATATCAATCAAAAAGAAATGTTAGCTGTACAGAATGCTCTGGCAGCCTTCAAGGAGTATTGTAGCTCGAGTATGTGGCCCCATATAACAAGAAAAGTAAGTAGAAAAATACCATGGCAGCAGATACAACACATGTTCACAGTTACAACACCTTGTGTTAAGCAGCAATATATTGCTCCAGTTGCTGGTTGTGTTAAATAGGTTACAGTCCTTGCAGACCCATGGCGTGTTACAGACATCACCAAATCTGCCATGCTCTCAGTGAAGACCAAATCACTACACAGTGGACCAGGATGTCATCCAGAGCACGGATAATTAATATCCTTCCTATGTTGAACATCAGAGTGGGGTCTTCCTATACCTGTAGATAAGATATGTGTAGCTCTTACAAAATTAGTCAAAGAGAACTGAAGTGGGGAGAGAGGCAGCACTATGAGTAAAGTACAGTTTTGTACCTACCATAAATGTAGATGTTCGGGTGTTCACACTGCTGCAGTCATCACACTTGGGTTATCATGCCATCAGGTGGTCCCGCAGTCGGCCAGAGTTCCAAAGTCTTGGTCCGGCCTTGGTTGCTGTCGCTTCTTCCCTGATGTCAGTGCACCAGGGGTATGTAAGAGGCATCCGATGCCATTTTCTTCAGTTTTTCTTGCCCCAGATGTCAGGTGCCCCCAAGTAGGTAGACAATACATACTTCTAATAAAACATGCAAAACGAATAAAAGGAATACCTTCAGTTACAAGCAAATACACCACAAAGGTTGTACAGGATAGAAAAGGTACAGAAAAGTTCAGCTAGGTCAGAGGGGATGGAGGGAGGATAACCTGGACTGCAGCAGTGTGAACACTCAAACATCTACACTTATGGTAGGTACAAAACTGTACTATGTTCATCGTGTTGCACTGCTGCAGTCATCACACTTGGGTTGAATAAGGATGGGTGGTGGAACTAAACAGGGTTTGGAGAGACTAGTAGGCCCGGCAGAACTGCAGTGGCAAAGCCAGCTCTGGTTTTAGAGTATAGAGGTAAGTGATGGTGCTTGGTGAAGGTGTGCACTGAACTCCAAGTTGCAGCCTCCAAAATATCCTTGGTTGGTACCCCTCTGAGGAAACCTGTTGATGTTGCTGTAGCCCTGGTGGAATGGGGCCTGATGTTACCAGCTACAGGTTTCCCATGGTGTGTGTAGCAGAAACGGATACAATGTCCTATCCATTTTGAAGTGGTCTGTTTTGAGATAGCCTTTCCTTGTGATCCTGCAGCATAGGATACAAAGAGCTGGTCAGATTTTCTGAAAGCCTTAGTTTTATCCAAGTAGTAACGTAATTGCCTGTGAATGTCCAAAGAGTGTAGGAGCCTTTCCCCATTGTTCTGGGGGTTTGGATAAAAGGTGGGCAAATGAATGGTTTGGTTTAGGGCCACACTGGATACCACCTTTAGCATAAAGGAAGGGTTAGTTCGTAAAGAGACTCTGTCTTGATGAAAAATTATGAAAAATGATGAAAGGCTCAACTGCCATTAGGGCCTGTAGCTCTGAGACTCTTCGAGCTGAAGTTATTGCTAGCAGCAGGGCAGTTTTCCATGATAGAAACTGTAGATCAGCTGTAAAAGCTGGTTCAAAGGGCGGCAGTGTACGTTTTTTCAAAACAAAGTTGAGATCCCAAGTTGGTGTTAGTGCTCTCCGGGGCGGTCTTATGTTCTTAGCCCCTCTGAGGAACTGTCTTAGTAATGGATGTGAAAATATAGGAGGATCCGTGTTGTAATGAGCTGAAATAGCTGAGGCATGGATCTTAATAGATGAAAAGGAAAGCCCTTTGTGCAACATCTCAGTTAAATATTGAAGAATCTGAGGAATATTTGGGACAAGGGGATTTTGGCCTTTAGCCTGGTTCCAGGCGCAGAATCTTTTCCATTTGTCTGAATAGGCTTTCCTGGTGTTTGGCCTCCTGGCCTCCAGAATGACATCCATCACAGCTTTAGAGAGAAGTGTTGACTGGTTGTTTAGGTAATTTGCCATGCAGCCAGATTTAAAGTCTTGAGCTGGCTGTGTAGAATCTGATTGTTTTGCTGAGTGAGCAGGTGAGGAATTGGAGGTAAAATCTATGGTGGGCCTTGAGCCATGTTCCTTAGTATTGGCTACCAGTGTTGGCGTGGCTAGTCTGGAGCAATGAGTATCATTTGTGGCCTCTCTAATCTGGCTTTCAGCAGCACCTTTGCCAGAAGAGGCAGTGGAGGAAAGGCATACACTGTCAATGTTTTCCAAATGAATGAGAGGGCGTCCACTTTCCAAGCTAGTGTGTGGTATGCCCTTGTGCAGAATTTCCATAGTTGGTAGTTTTGTGGGGAAGCAAACAGATCTATGTCTGGGCTCCCCCATTTTTGAGTTATCATTGCGAATACTTGTGGATCTAGTTTCCACTCGTGAGGATCTATGATGTTTCGGCTTAGATCGTCTGCCAATGTGTTTTTCTTTTCTGGCAGGAATTGTGCTTGTAGTTGAACTTGGTAGGTCAGTGCTGTGTTCCACAAGGTCATTGCTTGCCTGCATAGGGGGTAGGAATGTGTACCCCCTTGCTTATGTACCACATCACTGTGGTGTTGTCCGTCTTTACTAGGAGTTGTCCTGGATGTAGGAGGTCCTTGAAAGCTGTTAGGGCATTTTGTACAGCTAGCATCTCTTTTTGATTGATATGTAGATGACTTTGATCTGCAGACCATTTGCCCTGAATACACTGTCCTGCCATGTGTGCTCCCCAGGCATAATCCGATGCATCTGTTGTTATAGTTTGCCTGGCTGTGGGTAAGGTAAAAGGCTGACCCTTGTTGAGGTGACATGCCTGAGCCCACCAATAGAAACTCCTGCTGAAGGCAAGGAATGAGTGGAATTATTGTTTCCAAGCTGTGGCTGTGTTGAGTCCATACACTTTTCAGGTATCATTGTAATTTCCTCATATGCAGTTTTGCAAATGGTATTAGTAGTATGCAAGATGCCATGAATCCCAAGGCCTGCAGAATTTTTCTTGCAGGGAGTTGGGTCTTTGTTGCCATCATTTTGAAGTATTGAGTCAGTTGTCCTTGCTTGTCTGGTGTGAGATAAGCCATCTGGGCCGTTGTATTTAAGCTGGCACCCAGGAATATTATGTCTTGTGAGGGCACTAGTTTTGACTTCTTTTCGTTTACTGTGTACCCTAGGCAACTTAATAGGTTTTTGACAAACACCAGATGCTTTAAAAGAATGTCCTTGCTTTCTGCTTGAATAAGTCGTCCAGGTATGGATATACTTGAATACCTCTTTGTCTGCTGTATGCAATTACTGCTGCCAGACATTTTGTGAAGACCCTGGGCGCAGTAGATAAGTCAAAGGGCAGTGCAGAGAATTGGTAATGGGTTGAACCTGCTATAAATCAGAGGTATCTTCTGCAATTTTGTCTGATAGGGACATGCAGGTATGCCTCCTTGAGGTCCAACGTTACTAGCCAAGCCTTCTTGCCCAGCATGGGAAGAAGTTGCTGTAGTGTTAGCATCTTGAATTTGGGTACTTCCAGATATGTGTTTAGAATTGAGAGGTCCAGAATGGGTCTCCAGGCTTTGTCCTTTCGGGAAACTAGAAAGAGTCTGGAGTAAAATCCTTGTCCTTGCTCCTGTGTAGGAACCTGTTGAATGGCTCTCATGTCCATGAGAGCTGAAATTTGCTTTTGAGCCTCTGCCCATTGATTTGGTGGCAGGTTTGGCATTCCTTTTATCTTTGGTAAAGTGTGAAAGTGGAATCTGTATCCTTGAGATACAATATTTAGGACCCATTTGTCTTTTGTGATGATGTGCCAGTTGTCTGCAAAAAGTGCTAGTTTTCCTCCCAATGGAGCTGCCAAGAGGGATTTGCTTGGTAGTCCGAGGGGTAAGTCATTGTGTTTGTCTTCTGACAGTTTGAGACCTGTCTTCTCCTCCTTTTTGGGTTGTGGCAGCCCTTTGTCGGGGCTGATAAGAGCCTTGTGACTGACCTCTGCCCCTTGGGCGTCTGTATTTGCCCCTCTGTGGTCTGGCAGAAGCTGGAAAGGACCAGTTTTTGGTTGGCCAATTTCTGCTGAAACAAGGGGGTTGAACCTGTAAAAAATCCTCGACCATCTGCATAGATTTTGCCTTATCCTCCATTTTCTTTAAAACCTCTTCTGCTTTTACACCAAATAAAACATCCTGCTGTAAAGGTGCATCCAATAGCTTTGCTTTAACATGATCAGGTAAAAGTTTGTTATTTTAACCAAGCATGCCTACGTATGACAGACCCTGTCACTGCTGCTCTACCAGAAGCTTCCAATGAATCAAATCCACATTGCAAAGTATGTTTTCCCACTTGTTCAGCTGCATGCAACAAATCTTGCATTTCCTTGTAATCAGGCTGTTCTTGTGATCATTTTTTGTTTTAATTGAGCCATCAAATATTGTTGATATTTCAGCATGTGAAACTGGCAATTTAAGGCCTTCATAGCTAGAGTAACCGAGGTATATACTTTATTTCCCCATCTGTCTAGTGCTCTAGAATCCCTTTCAGAGGGTACAGGATTTTTACCAACAGAGGCCCTAACCCCTTTGGGACCCTAGGAAATGGTTTCTGGGTCAGCAACAGGGCTTTTATATAGGAATTTGTGTGAGTCAGGGACTCTGTAGTATCTGTCTGGTTTGGCTGGTGCAGGAGGTAGTGAATCTGGGTTAAGGCTAGATTCTGAATAAACATCATCCACAATGTCTAACACGGGTGGAATAGCAAGTGGTCTGTGCTGGGGTAGTAAAAGGAACTCTCGGAGCCTTTTCTTAGAATCAGAGTAATCCTGGCCTTCCCAGTGGAAATGTTCCCTCATGGTATGTAAAGTTTACCCAAAAGAGTAGTCTTCTGGGGGAGATGCTGAAGGGATAGACTCTTCAGCATCAGAGTCTTCATAAGGGGGAAAGGAATATTCCTGTTTCTCAGAAGAATTTGAGGAAATTGAAACCTGGTCAGAGGAAGTGTAGTCCTCCTCCTGTCTTGGCCTTTTATCAGGAGGGGGATGGGAACCCCCATTAGGGTAATTAAATCTTCAGCCATCTTAAGCATCTGTTTCTTAGGCATGGGGCCTTGTACTGGAGACTGCTGTACAGTCTTCTTTGTTTTTAAAGGGGTTTTCAGCTTTGCATAGGATTTAATAGTGAGTGTAGTCGGTCCAAAGACACCTTCTGCAACTGAAGGCGTTTCAACTACACCAGAATCTCCTTCAGCCATGGAGTCGGAAGGGCCTAAAGGTAAAGGTTGTGGAGGCCTAGCAATCTCCGCTTGGGAATCTGATGCCGCCTGGGGTTCTAAATCAGCGGTAGTCAGGGGCTGCGTAGGCTCCTCACTGAAAACCAGAGAACCGGCGACTGGCCTAGCAGAGGCCTCTGAGTCTGGTTTGGGTCTCGGCTGCCTGTCCTTATCTTTGCGTTTTTTATGCATTCCGGTCGTCGGTTGTTCCGACGACATGGTATAATTAAATTTCCTACCAAAATAATGTTGGGCGAAATCAAACAGACGCTTAACAGTTTGTTTGTTAAACCTAGCACAAAACCGACAACCTGTGATGTCGTGGTCTGGGCCTAGGCAAGGAATACAATAAGAATGAAAGTCCTTATGAGGTATTTGCTTCCCACAAGAAATGCAATTGTTAACTTTTTCTGACATCGGACTGAGGCAAGAAAAGGTTCCCCAACGGGGTACTTAGCTTTATTGAAGACTTCGGTCTGAAATTCGATTCGAAAATGGAGTCGGCCGACCGGCACTTGCGAACTGCTTCTGCTTCGTGCACCGCGCGGCAAGAAAGACTGAAGAAAATGGCGTTGGATGCCTCTTATATACCCCTGGCGCACTGACGTCAGGGAAGAAGCGACAGCAACCGACGCTGGACCAAGACTTTGGAACTCTGGCCGACTGCGGGACCGCCTGATGGCAGGATAACCCAAGTGTGATGACTGCAGCAGTGTAACATGATGAACATCTTTGGGACACACAGACAATAATCTAGCCTTTGGCCATCACTTATCTACAGTAGTGAGAAAATCATTCTAGGTTGTGCAACTTATAAACAAAGGTATGGCATCTAGGCCAAAGGAAGCAATTGTTTCACTGTATTCTGCATTCATCAGACCTAACATTGAGTACAATGTCTCCTCTGGTACGTACCTAACCAGACATATCCAACAACTGGAATGTCCACAGAGGTTTCTCACTAAATAAATACAGGGTGTAAGTAACATCTCTTATGCCGGCTCAAGGTCCTATCACTGTATTCTGTCTCCTATAGGCTGTTGAAGGGAGACCTATGCCTGGCATACAAGTTATTGTGAGACCCCACCCTGATGGATCTCCTGCATACCTGCAAAACAAACAGTACCAGGATTACCTGTTCTAAAGACTTAGACCTTGCCTATGATATAAACAGGACCTGCTGGAGAGACAGGTATGTATCCTAGAGACTACCTCTTCTCTGGAACAGGCTACCCATCCATGTGAACCAGAGTTCCTCCATAACCCAATTCAAGTGTAACTTGTGGACAACTGGATGGGGAAAAAAGGAACTTCATCCCTGGTTTGGCACCTATGTCTCTAATGAACACAGGCAGCCTGTAAATGTTTAGTCTCCCAGCTCCTGCTTACACTTCTCAAGGGTACCAAAACTTGTCAGAGATTTGGGATGCATGGCTAGGTTTCAAAATGCCTTTGTGTTCATTAGTCTAGTAAACACCTATAAACTTATAAACCTATGAGTGCCTTCTACGACATCACCCACTACAGTGACGTACCAGTGCTACAGATTGCACACACGTGGCTCCAAATTGAGGTCAACAGGAAAGGTTCCCATTCCCACAATTCCAGAATGTCTGCGATGCACAAAAGATCATTACAAATTAGTGTGTGCAGCAGTCAGACATAGTCTGTAGGCAGAAACATGCAATAATGTGACAGCTCTGGCAAAGCAGCAATAGCTGGTTAAACAACTTTGGGACATGACACGTAGGACAAAATACTAAATATGATGCATGCAGAGTTCCTGTCAGGTTTTGCTGATCAGTGAATGGTCTGGTTTCACTCTGCATCAAACATCAGTTTAACACTACGTGAGATAAATGGTGCTGTGGGTCATAGTCATCATTTCCAAGGGTACGGGGGGGGGTGTCAACACAAACTGGGTAGAAGGCACAGGGCAGCAGATGTACAGGGGCCACAAGACACAATAACACAACAACTGTAAACAAATGGATGTGGGACATACCACTAGGACAGGATGTTAACAGTGGGATCACTGTATGGATAGATGCATTCCCCAATTATGTTATTCATACAGACATACTTCAGGCATGGGCAATAACTCCCTTCTAGCTTGCCAATGTACGAAAGCAAACTATTCATATCATAAATGTCCAGGTTGTTCTTAAAAATAAACTAGTGCCTGCATTAATACAATTTGGTAATCTATTCCATGTATCAGCTACTCTCTAAGACAGCTAATTAGCACACTTCTCATTCCAATAAAGCTCCTACACAGGTTGTCTGATGGTTCCCTACTATCTTTGATAGTCCAAAACACTCTCAAAAGTAGTTGTCTCTAAATGCCCTATATAACTAGCCAAGACCCATGTTTAAATACCTGTATGAAAAACTGTACAAATTCAGATCATTTAATCGTTCATAATAACAAACATTCATATCCATGGATGCACTTGGTATACTTCTGCTGTAGTCTTTCCAATTTATTCATGCTACTTTTCTTATAAGGTTTCCATATTATCATTCCATGCTATAGTTTAGGTTTGACATAAATTACAATGATTTCATCACTTTTGATTGCCCATATTTCATAAATATTTTTATATACAGCCTATAGCTTTATAAATATCATTAGCCAACTGGTTAATATGATCAGAAAAACTCAAAAGCTGGAGGATGCACCCATATACCCATGTCCTTGAATGAATCGACTGTTTCAAATCACTGTGTGATTTATTAAACATTCACCCTTAGGTCTACATGTCCCAAATCTCATATACTTGATATTTTTATATATTCATCAGCATGTTATTCTTCTGTGCCCAAATGGTCAATGTAGTCTTTTTATTTTTATTTATTTGTTTTTTTGCAGACATGTCGTATCTGTAACAGATGTAATGAGTTTACCCATTTCAAGTCAACTGCATACAGACTGCAGAACACCAAAGATGAAAAAAAGATAGATCGGAAAGATACAATCTAAACAAGAATGGGTCTACAATAAAGCTCAGTGGGACACCCTGAAAGCAACTTAAAATTTCACCTGTTCAATTGTTGTATGAGACTTGTCGTGCCCTATTTGTAAGCCATGTAGCTACCTATCTTATCAAAATTACATTCATAATTTAGAATAAAGAGGTATTAATGTTTTGTGCATAACCCTATCAAATGTTGAAATGAAGTCTACATCAACTATCTCACAGCACCCGATATTATTATAGAATATCATGTTAAAAGCAGTTATAGATCTATTTTCAGCATATACATGCTGAAATTCCAAACCTTCCACTTCTAACAACAACTTTCTCCATTTTATCAACAACAAGAAAGAAGACTTATGGGTCTGTATGACTCTGGATTTGTCCTACTCCCCTTTTCTTTAACAAATGCAGGTCTCCAATCTTTTTTAAAACAAGAAACATCTTTATTAAATTATCATTTATGACCCAGGCAACCATAAATTTATATAAAGGAAAACAAACCATAATGACATACTGTTAGATGAAAACATAACACATCACTTATAATCTATCCAGTCATTGTCAAACATTACAGAGCTCATTCTAATCATGCATTCTTTCAAACCTCATTCCTCATCCAAAACATTATTCTGTGTTTATTATTACAATTCCCATTTTTTTCAATGTAATTTGTTCCTACCCTTTTCTAAAGATCTAATTTCCTGTTGATTCATCTTGTTAATGTATTCACTACTAGTACAGTTGGTTTAGACTTTTTTGTTTTCTGTTAAACTTTTCAGAAAGTTAAACTCCTTTCCTTTTTAGTAACAATGTACATTTCTCTTTCCTTGGTCTTACATTTTTTTTTTTCTTGTTTTAAACTATGTAATAATATTCATTATGATGTCATTTAGATTGTCTAGAAATTTTTAAGTCCTATTCTTGTTTGGGTAACAATATTCATTGTCTAAGTCCTACCAGCCTGTAATCTGTTAATTGAGCTCATGATATATCTCTGATCTCTATATGTGGAGCTTTTCTCCCCGGGCCTCTACTGAAAATGGAAATATATCCAGCTAGACTAGCCCGGTTAACAAATGTAAAATAAATAAAATAAATAAATAAATGTTTTTTGTCAGCCAGCATATTTAGACTCAGCAAGGCCTTACTATTTTTATGCAATTCGGATTCTGTCACAGCTCAAAAAAATAATTTTCTTAGAAATCAATTCCTTAGTTATACCAAGTTGCTCACCAAGAATTTATTTAGACTCAGCAAGGCCTTACTATTTTTATGCAATTCCGATTCTGTCACAGCTCAAAAAATAATTTTCTTAGAAATCAATTCCTTAGTTATACCAAGTTGTTCACCAATAATTTCTGATAGGAGTAGTCTGCAAGGAATTTTTACTCTGTAAACTCATTACGCTCCCAAAATATAGGTTTCCCAATTACCCCTTTCTTCTCCATCACACCTCCAACATTTGCTATCTACCCGAGGAAAAATTCTTTGGAGTGCTCTAGGGGTATAAAAATACCCATGTAAACACTTCCGAGCAAAGATCCTACATCTTCTAGACTTTAATGCATATTTGGGGAGTCATACACATATCCCACCACTGCTTCTTTGTGAATTGCTTATCCAATCTTGTTTCCCAATCATTTCTAATGTTGTTTGATTGATTATTATAGTGATCATGCAATATCTTCTACACTCTACTAATTATCCCTTTTAACAGAAGCTTCTGTTCTAAATTTTACTTAAAACTCTACCAGGGCTGGTCTTTCACTATGGATCTCTGCCTATACTCAAGATATCAATCCTTGATAGGGAAGGCAATCTGTAGCTTGCAGTCCAAATAAATTATTGGCCTCTTCCCAGTCTATTACCTTTATCTCACTAATTATTTGGTTCCTTTGCCAATTTTCTCCAGTAAATTCCACCCCCTCCTGCCTATTGTTTGTTATCTCTAATTGCGGTTGCGGGTTTCCAATCTTGAGGAATCACTGCACACTTTAACATCCTAGTGAATAACAAATATAATGACACCATAACTTCATGCTGAAGTCATCTCACGTAATTATTACTAATTCTGTCTCCTCTCTGTGCTTTATTTGGGTCCAGTTTGCATAATTCTTTTTCAATATAATCTAATTTAAACTAAGAATCTAAGGTTAACTAGCACCCCTTTATGGAGCCAAACTACTTTACATAAAATTTTGTAAATATATTTACAATTTGTTGTATCTGGGAATCCATTTTAGAGTCTACACACAGTTTATCGATTTGAGTGTAGACTCTAAAATAAAAGGTGCCATGGCACCTATCAAAAAGAGTAGGGTAAGTTCCTCGAAGCCCTGGCCAAAATTTCTTCTAGTACTACAAATACCACCTAATGTCTCTGCCTGAAAGATGCCATTAGCCTAGTGGAAGTAACTCAGTCAACAATGAAAGATGAATGATTGAATGAACTTATCCTTGCTATATTTTACAAAATGGTTTCTTAGTATGCTCAATATTTTTATACACTTTTTTTCAGAATTTTCCTAATCTTGCCTCACACTATATTTAATTCATCTGAATGAATGAAAAAATGAATTTGCTCCAAACATCTATAAAATGGCTTCCTATTATGCTCAAAAATGTTATATAATTTTCTTCATAATCTTGTCCCACACTATATTTAATTTGCCTCCCCAGTTTGTTTAGTTTTCAAAGTTATAGTTCAACCACATTTCCATTTCTTGTATTTTTCTTATCGCTCATCTTTATTAAAGAATCTTGTTTTTCGGTTCTCTGGCAGGTTTGTGTACAATCCACAGCATTTGCTGTTTCTGAACAAATGCTGTAAATAATTTCCTAATTAATGTTGTAGAATTAATACTCTTCCAGTTTGTTTCAAGTAAATTTAAGTTCCCAACCACTATTATGTTTCCCTCCTGCGTTTCATGCAAGAAACACATGAATACCTCTAGGTCATCAGCACTTGACTTTGGTGGTCTCTACACTCCAGCAATTGTTATATGTTCCAGGGTTTTCTTTACTGTCACAGTTAATCAATCTACAGTGCTAGCATTAACATCAAACATGTAATAATCACAAGTCACATAAACTTTAATCCCTAAAATAATACCTTCACATGATTTTTGTTTGAATGTATGTTACAGTAAAAACATTTATACCCTGACAGAACTGGTTTCCCAGTCATTGGTCTTTAACCACGTTTCACAAACGTCCTGTGATACAGAGACAGAACTACTGTATGCCCATCTTCCAGTGTTACATTGGTGTGGAGAAAGAGCAGGCCATAAGGACATCAAAGTCATGGATAGTGTTCTATTGTGTAACCCCAGCCTGCTGAATCTCTTTAGGCCACAGTGGCATCTGTGTCACATGTTTGCAACTAAGGTAGGTAACTATGTCTGTTCACATCATGGTCATCCTCAGTGAGGGGTACCACAGCATCCAACATCTTCAGACAAGGTGGCTGACTGCGCCCACTGCAACAGCCCACTTACATGGCCACCTAGGTACCTGTACCAAACCTTGATGGAAGACAATACTGTTAGTTTACATAAACATGATGGCTCACTGCATACCACTATGTCCATACCATAAACTTCAAGATGTCTGAATTTCGTGACTTCATGTACCTGGACAGCATTATCACAAAGGCCACCAGCTCAGTTAAAGACCGTGTAGCAGCAGACTGCCCCTGGATTACACTCTTGCTCTTCTACAGACTAAAGTCCAACACCACCAGGAGTAAATGTGACATTTAACAGCACTGAGTACTACTATGATGTGGCCTACGGTGGCTTTGCCTAATGAAGAAACGGAATGCTACTCTGAAACTAGAGCTTCTGACACTGCTGCAGCACTATTAAGGCTCATAGCTACAGGAGATTCCTCCTGACGTTAGCATGGTGTGCTCTCAACCAGTAGATCCACAGGAGGGCCACTATCTTCAGCCATACAGTCAGCATGTCCACATGCTGAGACACAATTCCAGGTATCAGAGTATCATCATATAGTTCAGCAGAAGGGTGCACATCAGCACTATGTCAACCTTCATGCATTTTCACATGCTGTCCATCATCCTTGCATGAGCACATAACACAAAAAATACCATAGTCAACATTTTACATTACTCTTAGAGGATGCCCTTGTGACAGCAACTCATTCCTTTTTATGCAACCTTACCTTCTCTCTTGTGGTGCCAATCTACTGTATTCCTGAAGCGTCTGTGACGTTTCTCCTCTGGACCAGTAATCAGGAGCCCCAATCCTCACCACTGACATAAGTGGGGGACATTCACTTGGAACAAAAATGGACACACACAGTATTTTCAGATGCAGCTCTATGCACAAAGCACAATTTCCCTTAAGAGAACACAGGGAGCATACTCCAATCCTGGGGTTGGGTTTTCCTATCCAGGGCCAAATAAGACTCCACCTTTCTCTCTGCAGAAACCAGTTTTCTGTGTCCCTGTTCCAAGGGAAAGGCTGGTACAGATTTACTTGCTATACCACCTTCACCAGACCACAAGGTAGATTCTCTGCCACCAGTCAGCTACTTTAAAGTGCTTACCAGGGTACCCAATTACTCTTAGTAAATTTAATACTTAAATAAATGGTTGTTTCTAAGCGGCAAGACTTTCGGGAGCATGAAGCCCACAGTGCCACCAAATAAATGCAATTACTCTCCAAGGTTAAAGACTGGCCATGACAGGTAAAAATATATTTAATAATAAATAATAAAACTGAAAACTTGAAAATACTGAATATCTATTTACAATAAACACAGTTTCAATTCACAAGAAATATAAAAAAACACATATGGAAAGACTTAGACAGCTATAGAAAAACAATATTTAACTAGCTGCACTATTTGCCTGACTGAAGAATTACTGTTCACTACTTGCTTGCTAGAACAAAGCAAGATGAAGTGAGTGAGTGGTCTTTGTTGTCAGGCTCCCAAAAACAGAGTGCCGAGTGACACTATCACATCTCTCACTAATATCTACAATAATTTCAGTGGTGGCTACAGAATGACATCACATCTGGTCATCTCATTCTGTGGTTCCTACACTGCACCCTCTAACTAGAAGCTAGGCTAGGATCTAGCACAGATGTGTCACAAACAAATATAATGAATTGCTAAGGCATATGGAGAATGTAAACCAATTCCAGTACTTTCATTCTTCTGGAGAAACTAACCAGCCATTCGCTGGCACCCTAAGGCAGCAATTAGTTTACCACTAAGGACAATAAGAACCAAGGCTTTTCCCAGACATTACGTCTTTGGCTGCATTCAGGTCTAAGAGACAAAATCTTTATGGTCTAAACCAAGTCAGTTAATTTTTTTCTTAAGGAAAGCTGAGCTGAGCTTAACCCCTTCCTCTTCAGCATCGTCTGTTCGCATATATACATTTCCTCAATTACAAGAGTACAGTCTGATATAAATGTACATTTCTTTTCTGTCCGGCAGGACCCACTGTTGATACATTTTTAACACAAACATCTGTACAAATCAGTTTGACATACAAATGACATACAGTTCTTTGCAAACCTCCAGCTAGCTATGCTGGCAGATGTTACACATGCACTTTCCTACTCTCAGTGGCATAGATGGCACTACCTCCCATCACAGTGACCATGAAAAGAAATGTGCATCATGCAGACTCCGTTAGGATACACCCACCAGTGTAACAGTTTTTGCAGTCCACTGCTGTACACTACTGACCTGGTCTAAAACCCAAGGACATGCAGGGGAAAGGAGTCAGTCCAGCACCAATACCCACATCCTTGCTGGGGATAAATTCCATTTCAACACCTCCACCCAGTGTTACAAGGAACTCTTCCATATCAGTCAGGTCTTCTTGACCCTGAAAGGCTCATCCCTCTACAGGAGATCTCGCTTGCAAACTTTTGTGCTTTTTGCTTGGCACAGTGCAGCATGTCTGTCAAGAACAAACCTGACTTGCTATATTTCTGAGCCCATCCACTGCATTTATGTCCTGCAAAATAGACTCCCATACCTGTTCCAGTAATGATTGATCTGCATCCCCTCTACCCATCATCAAAAGGCCATGCACCTTGATGGCCTGCATCTGAATGTTGTTCTCAGCATTGTTGAAGTCATCCATCCCCTTGACCTGTGGACATGCTGAATTCTATTTCTACATGATGAAAAAAAAGTACTGCTAAGAACATGCATACAAGTGCCCAGAATGTACCTGTTCCATATGTAAACCTCCTCAACAGCACTGTCGAAGTATGTAAGCCTTATAAATTCTGTTACAATATCTACTGCTAGGTAACAAATACTATTCTACAATGCCCCTGCTATCTCGCACTTGTTTGAATGAAAAATATATATCTGACCAATAATACATATCTAGAGCTAGGAAAAATCTCACCATGGTAAACACAGTATTGTGCAACCCACAAAATGTCGCTGACTAAAATGGCAATGTCAAATTAAACTTTACAAATGTAAACCCTTTTTTAAACTATGTACTCAAATGACGCCTACTGCTGTAAAGAAGTATGAATCATTTAATTCTGCTCACTAAATACTGTTGTAATTATCAGCACTTCCATAACAGTGCTACCATATCAAAATATTCCTAAAATGACTGTAGATGGCAGATGCATAAGAGCACATTATGCATGAAGTACTGTCGTGAAATGAACTTCAGAATTGTGTGTAATTATGTGAGATGCTGCCATTCCGTTATATCACTTGCTGTTGTACCTACAGACACAGGCTCTTACATGTGTGAAGGAGATGAAAGTATTTATTTATCTCCTCCACATCAACTTCAGGCAGCACCTTCTGGATCCACATGATGGCTCCTTCAAAAACAGAGGATACCTGGCAGGGTAACTGGTACCTCCGATGGCTGACGTAATTCCAGCACTGCTATGTTGACAAGAAACAATGCAGTCCTGAAAGGCTGCATGAGCAGGAAGCTAACTTAAAAGAACCCCTACAGATGTTCCATAAGTGGGGTGTCACAGCTGGTAAGAACAGTTGGCAAGAAGACTAGATGCTATCGGTCTTACAGATTGGTATGTTTCGATGAAATGTCACACATATGTCACTTTGTCACGTCTCCCATGTCTGCATTCTGCAAGGCCAGCTGAGGAGGAGGATGACCATCAGCATGCCCATGCAGCTCCACTGCCATCTCCCTCTGTGGTAGCTTGTTGAGGGAGGGAGTCCAAGGATAGGGATGAGGGTGGCTCGCTTCAGAGGGGTAAAAATTCCTCTCAAGTGAACACCTGTGCACCTCCACCTGTTGACAAATCATAGCTGCAACAGATGGTTGAGACTAGTGGAGAATACAGTCGAGTGTGAGGCTGGAAAACCTAAACCTGTTTATTTTTCCTTATAAGGCTATGTTTTCTGCCTTTTAACTTAAATCCTTGTCACAAATATGCAGAGGATAGATCTGTTTGCTTTACAGCTGCTTACAAACTCTGGGTATATAATTCATATTGTAAACTACCAAACAGCAGAATTCAAAAGTGAATTAGATTTTAGAAAGCTAACTTTAACCCTGACACACAGTTAATGTTCAGCATCTGAATATATACTTGGATCACATTATCCGAGGAGTATTTTTTTAACTTGACTTCTGACTCAAGCCAAGAAGTGGTTGACTTTAGTCTGGACTATTTATCTGAAACAGAGTAACTGCTGGTTTCCATTTCCTGTTGTAGTGCTACAGAACAGCTCACTGTGCTAAGATTTAGGTTTGTAAACGTTGCAAATTTTCTGACTTACATGCAGCACAGGACAGTTTTTAATTCTGAGGTTACCATATCTCTGTGGTATCTAAACAGAAGCAGGTTTGAAATTGACTGTCATCATCTGAAAGACATGTGAAGCTGACTCATTAGAAATAAATACAAAACAAAGCTAATTTTTGTCCCCAAGGGGGGAAAAAAAAAAAAAAAAAAGTGAACTAATGACACTTGTCTGCCTCAACTCTAATCTATTCTAATTTGTCACTTTTCTGGTGTTTACTTAGTTTAAAAATAAAACTTGCAGCACAAAGCCCTCGCTAAGTTATCTATTATTAATTGCTATTATTTAACATTTTTAATTTTACGTGTGGAATCCAAACCTAAAGCCAAGGAATGTAGCAGTCAAATGCAGCACACTAGAAAAAGTAACTCACAAAAAAAAAAAAAAAAAAAAAAAACACTCCAAACCACCAATACTCCCAAGTTTAATAAAATGCAAATAAAAAATAAAACTTTTGAGAACAGATCTTCATCAATGTATAATACAAATTCCAACAAAAATAAGAGTTTGAATTATAGCCATACAACATAACTAACAAATCACATAACAGACCACTAATTAAATAAAATATATCATTAAAAATTAAAACATTTCATAAATATTTTTGGTTTCCACTCAAATACAGGCTTGTTAACAGCCATTGTATTTAAACCTGTGAAAACACGGGCACAAAAATGAATCTATATTCTATAACATATGTGCTTACAGAAACATTGCTCCCCCTCTCATCAATATAAATTCACTGAATTACTCTAAATTTAAATTAATGGTTATTACTTCTTTCAGATATACATTATAGAATGCATTTGCATTCACATTTTTTACAATCGTGATGCTGATACAGTCAGCTTTCTATTCCAAAAAAAAAAAGGAGTATACCACGGCTGGAGTTGTTGTGTCTTTCGGCTTATTATAGGGGTCGCCACAGCGGAACTCTGGTCCGCTAATGTTTGGTAGTGGATTTTTACGTGCCGAGTTACCAGCCCTGATTCACAACCTTCAACGAAGGCACACCCATTCACGCATGCCTCCACACAGAAGACGCTCTAGTGGAGAATCGAACGTGACAACTTCTTGCTGTACCACGGCTGGAGTGCTGTAAAAAAAAATTTAATTCAGCATAAAAGTATTAACGGTGTTTAATTCACCATAAAACAATAAAAGCAATAAAACACAGTAAATACTTTTATGGTGAATTAAAGTTTTTTACAGGACTCCAGACGTGGTATACTGTCTTTCTTTTTTTTTTTTTTTTTTTTTTTGGAATTTACTTGGGAGTGTTTGAACAGAGACTATTTTGCCAATTTCTGGATTTTTACTGTTATTGTGCCATTCAGATTTCTATATGCCTTTTCCCACATAAAAACAAACATCAAGGGAGATGCACATGTAAAAATAAACTATTGACCTAGTTCTCTCAGGAATACGGAGTCCTTTTCCTTAGGTCAGACATACTCTATACCTCCATGTATGGGGTTTGCTACACAAACATCCTAAACACCACAAAAACTAGCCAAAAATTACAGCACTGATTTGTAATATAATGAAATAATGAAGTCTCCCAAAGAAATACTTTTCTGTTCACTCTTCAGTCGTAGGTCTAGACCAACAGACTGTGACACTGATGTATTTATGCATATGGCAAGAAAGAGCTAAAGACAGTACAGGCAAACTCCAGCTACAACAAGGTACGTGAAGACATCCAAGTAAGGCAACATCAACCTAGCACAAGGAGAAAGGGTGCTCGGCTCCGAAAGTTGAAGCAGACATCCCCCTCAGCCCTTAGTTTATGACTGCAAACAAAGAACATGAAAGTTCACACAAACCATCAGTGTTTAGACAGTGTAATAAATTATTTTATATAGCCTGAAACATGCAGCTTCTTCCAACTACGTGCACAAGCAAAAACAATTCATTTCTATGACACTTTTCTAATCCACTTAACAAGGTAATAGAACTAACTACTACTTCATTTTTTTTTCATTTAGTTGTCTGGATTAACAAGGAATGGGCTCTCAAGTGTTTTGGCAATCTTTTTTTTTTTCTTTTATTCAAGCATCAAGTCTTTTCCGTCCAACAAAATGACGTCTATTCTTAATAATTTATGATCTGTCAAGGTACACTTAAATTCAACTTTAAAACCAAAGAAAGCTTTTGTACCATCTTCCATCACTCAAGCAAACCAATACATATGTATAACAGTTTCCAATTCCTTCTCAAACTATCTGAAGATTATTGCAATGGAAGCCCAGAGATCTGGAATGCTTGCATATGTTACATCTGCAATCATGGCTTTCTGGGCTGTAATTCATTACTGCTCACACAAAGGCAGGGAACTGAGTGAACTGCCTTCATATTACACAACAGACAGTGTGAAGACAGCAGCAATTAAACATTCTGTGCCTGACCATACTTATCTCGCTGCTGGCCAACAAAAGCCAACAATCCAGGTATGGAAAGACCCTGATGCCTTTGGCATAAAATACAACTGCAAACAGCACCCACTGGACAGCATACTGAAGTGATCTGTGCCTCAGTTAATGTAATGGACTGATTGTACAAGGGGAGCAGACAGATATCAGAATGCCACAGGGACAAGGACTGCAGGTCAGGGGGAAAATTCATCCACACTTTATGACTTCCTGATGCTAATCCAAGACTCAGCTCTTTTACCAGCACCCAGCAGTTGAGCTATCATGGGGAGCACAACATGAGCGAGTGAAAGGGGCTTGATTACTAGCAGGCATGGGGATGGACAGACAGACACACACACTCAGCAGAGGAAGAGAGGCAAGAGACTCCTGGGACCATCTATCCATCTTCTACTTCATTCGTAAGAGTGCCTCAAACTTGGTGTCATTAGGAGAAGGGGCAACACTACAATCTTTTTGTTATCACAGATTACATATACATGAATCTTGTATGAGGGCTTCAGGTCGTACATTCTGGACAAGCATTTCAGAAACTTCTTGACTTGAAGCTCTTCAGATGAGCAGGAAACCTAACCAAAGAATATGATGTAGGGGGAAGCAGCCTTGAAAAGATGACATTGATCCAATGCCAAGGTGGCAGTTCTGTTTAGAAAAGTGAGCAACGGAAGTCATAGGAAAGTAAGGCAAAGGGAACAATCTGCAGGGTTGACGATTACAAGCTTCCCAATGCAAATGTGAAATCTCACAGAGTATCAAAACTTCAAACATTAAAATGCAAATTATAAATAAATAAATAAATAAAAGAGTTATAGAATTCGCTGTCATACCTTTAACACATTTTTCCAGGAGTTCCACCTTTATGTCCACTTCGGTGTGGAAAGCTTCACTCTCCCATCCTTAGTACTAATATTCCCACACACCACAACCACAAATCTAGTATGTATCCTTCACATTTACACTTATAATTCCACAATTCAAAGGATTGCAATTCCGACAGGCATACATGATTATAGAGTAAGGTGGCAGGAGGCCAGGTCCATGGGCTTTAGGTCCACTAAGGTGGGCGACACTGCAGAAACATGTTCAAACTGTACACAGCAGTTATGCAGGAGAATTGCATCCAAGGAACCATACCTATGACATTAGCGATTGAAGACAAGAGGCTTAAAATTAGTAGCTGGTAGCCTAACACTGGCATTTACATCTACATAATAGGAGGGAGAAAGACTGACATCAAGGGAACCAACACCAAGTAGAACTGACACCCTCAAAGGCAAATGTTAGGATGACTCGTCTAGAACAGGAAAGGGCAGGACTCCGCAGACTCGGTCAACAATGGCGTCTTCCCAAGAGAGCCCCAAAACCAAATTTTGTGTGTGTGGAAGGGGAGAAGCAGGTATGTAAAGAGACTAGAACTAACACGCACCCCTGTGAGAACCTACAAGGGACAGATATGTAAATGCATCAGATGGCTACCGCCACTTGGATGAAAATGATTCAAGAACATTAAACAATTAAAATAAGTCAATGGAGGAGGCAAGTAAAAAAAATAATAACTGCCTCTTGTGCATTCATCAACAATATGCAGAGGAGCTGCAAAATGGGAGAAGGCAATAACTGGCTACAAGTCATACAAGCTAGTACAGCTGCCTCTTAGTTTTTGTGCAGGGGATTGTGGTTGCATCACTACCATCATACAGATACACTGTTGGGGAAGGACAGGAATGACATCAGACTCAACAGCCTAGACAGAATAGATGTCAGACCCAAATCTACTGGGGTGGAGGTTGCAGAATACAGACCTTGTTACTGCAGTTTGTTTTAAGGAATTAGTGCTACTGTATCTTCAAAAGATGGCACCTGTATTAATTGTCTCTTCAGTGTAATGGTAGGCACCTAAAGGCTATAAAGAAACTGTCTGCCTTCCAAATGTTTTAATCTTTCAGCCATTAGATAAATGTTCTACTATCTAGCATCACCTTGCACAAAGTGGTATCACTGGAGCTTCTACAAATCATGCAGCCTTCTGGGTTGCCTATCTTAATTCAGTCTCATAGAGGGGAGTCAAAAATACATAAGAATAGTTAATGCTGTTCTCCTTTAAAGTTGTTTTCCAGGTGACAAGTCACCCGACACTCCACAAACTTACATATACCAACTCGAAGATTGCCACAAACTGGAGAAAAGGGAATAATCCCAGAAATAGCATCTCATATGAAACTCTGCACTTTTGCCAAGTCTTACTATATCGGATTCTGTACTACCAAGTCTCAGAATAGTGACCCAGCCCTCTGTGTTGTGGACAGGCCTTGGACAAAATGCATTTACTGTAATTAAATGTGGAGATTCTCTGCTTCCACCAAAAGCCACGTTTCCCCCCCCTCCAACTGGAAACAAATTTGAAAAAAAAAAAAAAAAAAAAAAGGAAGAATTTAAATCAAATATCACACAAAAGTAGTCTTAGACAACAAGGGCACAAACACTGGCAGTCCTGCAACAAGCACAATCACAATCATATCTCTCTGCTCAAAGACTGAACCCAATCACAACATTACAGCTGGTGAAAATACAAAAGTACAAAACTGTAGTGTGCAGACAGAAACAGTACAATTAATATGTTCGAGCCATTACATATTAAATACTTTATGAATTACAGTACACAATATGTTGTAATTTTAGTCACAGTTATTAATACAGCCCAAACAGCACTGCAAAATATCGAACTGAAATCAAAATTACAAAAGAAGCAAATATAACTAAGAACATTCTCAAATGTGTTTTCCACTGAATCACACAGTTTATATACAAGGCACAAGTAAGTCCATGGACAATATTCATCTTGTCTACATCCACCCTCATACAGTACCTCCTCTGCCTCCATGAGTCATAAAAATGTCAGGCCCTGGGTGAATTTACAAGTTACCATCTAATCAGCAAGTTTGCCTTAAAGGAAGACATGGTATCACTCTACTTAAAATGTAAAGGAAGATTATCCAAAGATGGAAAAGTGTAGAGTAATACATCTGCCCCTCAGTTTAATTTCACCAAGTACTTTGGGTTTCTGATAAAACCCGCGGTGGTGGTGCTGCAGTAGCGTTGTCGCCTCACAGTAAGACACTGTCCGGTTCGATTCTCAGCTAGGGCATCTTCTGTGTGGAGGAGACGTGCATGAATGGGCGTACCTTCGTTGAAGGTTGAGAGTCCGGGCTGGTAAATCGGCACGTAAAAATCAACTACCAATCATTAGCAGACCAGAGTTCCGCTGTGGCGACCCCTAACCGGGAAAAGCCGAAAGACACAACAAATTTGGGTTTCTGATATCACTATGGGAATGGACCCCATTTCCTAAGTCACGGTAATATTAAAGTTCATGAAATTATCATGGTTTCAATCACTGATGTTAGCCAAAAGTGCTCTTCGCAGCACCTGCAAAGTGCCCAGAACTGAACCATTCTGCAATTCATACAGAATTACACGTATCGGTAGCATACACAAACATAAATGTAAAGTCTTTTATGAGACCCATTGCTGCTACTACGACTTGAACTTTCCGAGTATCCTTCTTCCACATTGCCCTCGTTTCTGTCTGCAAATCATGGTATTTTATGACTTTGTATTTCTCTGTAAGTAAGACACTATTAATCACTGGGTGTAGCAATTTCAATGATCAATGGCTACTTTTGTCTACTTTTCAGAGACTACTACACCTGCCTCTCCAGTGTGTCTTATTTCTTTTTCATGGAGATACAAGTCTTTAATTTGAGTATTTGTAGAGCCATTTGTTTTGTGAAGATGCAAAACATCAAGAAGGGTTGGGTCCTTAACAGCACAGAATGTCAAACGTAAACCACTACTGTGCAGGTACTGTGCAGGAGTCTATAAGAGACAAGAGGATAAGGGCACAGATTCAACCTTGTCTTGCTAGGCGAGGGTCTTCTGTGGTCCTTTTACTTAGGAACCTCTGAAGTAGAGTCTTTCTAGCTGTGTTTGTATAGATGCATATTAAAAAGAGCATTACATTCCATAACTGGTTGGATCAAGGAAGAGTACAGAGGAATGACAATTTCTTCTGATGCAGATAAGCAAACTTTAGTTGTTAACTGGGCTGCATGGGAAGATATTCTAACTAATGTTAATGTAAGAGGGTTCTAAGGACAGAAAGCTGTATATGAAGGTGCTAAGATCTCTAAAGTTACAAATCTGGAGTAGGATGCTGTTCAGATTTGTTTACCAAAGGTGACAATGCTACACTTCGTTACATTTAATAGGGGCCTACTTCTAATGAACCATTGATTTATATGTTTAGTCCTTGCTGTAGTAACACAGTATCTGATGCTGAGGGAACAAAACCACCAAAGATGCTTAGCTATGTCTCTGGGTTAGTGGTTTGTAGATCCGAGAAGTCAATAACCAAATAGAAGGGGTCACAGTACTATGACCTTAGTAACACTACTAGTCATTCTGCTTTCTGAGGTGGTGCCTGCTACTTTAAATATGTGAGTGAGGTCCATCTGCCAGCCAGTATGCATTCCATCTTGCAACATAAGGGCCTATTTAGGCTTTTAAGATTACTCAAAATTCCAGACATGGGAATGGTATCAGACGTCTTGTTTTTAAGTCCAGTGATGCTCTACGAAACTACATGGTTACTATGCACAGCTCCAGTGACTTCGAAGAAGTTTACTAAATTAAGCACACACAACCTCGCTCTGATAAAACCATGTTGTTGCTGTTCTTGAGCAAAAAGATTTTTTATATCAAAACTTATGAAATCAGTTACATGTTCTGCAGCTTTTTACAATTTAGGCTTGTTAGGCTGATGGCTCAGCAGTTCCAGGATTTGAGATGAGCCTCCTTTATGAAGTGGCATAACATTTTATATTATTTTTCCATACCTCACATCCTATTGTTTTGCTTAAGCTGAACAGTTTTAGAAGTAGTTCAGGAAGGTGTGGTTTGGTGCTGTCCATTAAGCAGCAATGTAAATTGTCAAGGCCCATAGAGGTGACATTCTTATCTTATCTTTAGGCAGTGTAGTTAGACTATGTTCTTTAATAACACTGGGCATACCTAGCAACCATCCAGATTTTCGCAGAATATACAGATTTTTTGCTCATATTTTTGTTCTATTCCTCATAATATTTAGGGGTTTTTTTGCAAATCACTAGGATGAGTCGAGGATTGAAGACACTATGACATACATTTGAGTTGCAGAATTTAAATCCTTCAGGAAATGTATGCTAATACAAACCTCGTTACTCTTGTCCCTTTCTAAGTTTATAAGAACAATATTTAAAATCTGCCCTATTTCTGGACCTTTTTCCCCAATTTTGTCAGGTTCTGTCCAGATTTCTTGCACTAAGGGTTTGAGAGGTATGAGGGGGAGAAAGAAACTCAGGAATTTTGGGAAACTTGAGAGCTGTGATACACAAAATGAATAAAGACAACACAAGAAAATATAAATTTGTTCCTCGAAGATCATACTTTATTAACCCCACATCGGAATAAGTTCTCTCAAATGAAATGTTTTTTTCTGACTTTAATGGCAAGATTTTTTTTTTTAAAGAAATGGTGCCATCTGGTGGCATTAGCAGTTAGTTACCTAATCACTTTTTTTCACCCAAGATAAATCCTTTTAACAGGGTTAAACAGACTACAACCAAAATATATTTAAGGTCCATACAACTTGTGCACATTATACAATTCACATGACTGCATTACATATAATGTTATTTAGCAGAAGAGTCCTGGCTGAGGGAGCTTGCTGAACATGCTTTTCGTATCTCTTTTCTCCATATTTCTTGTAATATATGTAATGCAGTTTTTTCTCCATAGGCCTCCAGTGAAAATAGATCATGCTCAGTCAGTATCTTCTAGTCAACAAATCAAAAATTAATAAAAATGTCTTAACTTTTTAAGTCAACACTGCAAATTCATTGATGGTGAAGATGCATTTTTTCTATAATGCAATTGGGTGAGAGGAGTGGAAACGAGACATACATCAAAGCAGCATTTTATGGTGGCACGATGTTTTCCAATGCATCTTCTTCTTCCGGCTTTTCCCAGTTAGGGGTCGCCACAGCGGATCACCTGTCCACTAGTGATTGGCAGTAGAGTTTTTACGGTGTCGAGTTGCCAGCCCGGCGCCCAACCTTCCACGGAAGGCACACACATGCACGCATTCACGCACAGGGCCAATTTAGAGTGTCCAATCCACCTACAGCATGTCTTTGGGATGTGGGAGGAAACCGGAGCACCCGGAGGAAACTAACGCAACCACAGGGAGGACATGCACACTCCGCACAGAAGGCACCCCAGCCGAGGATTGAACTGGAGAACCTCTTGCTGTGAGGCGACAACGCTAACCGCTGCACCACTGTGGCTGCCCCAAAGATAGCATTAATATAGCTCAAAAAATATAAAATACATATAAAAGGATCCATGTTATTAAAAGATATTTCCTAAAAATAAGAACACTAAAAGTCATCCACATGTACTCAATAAAACAACTTAACAATTAGAAAAGGTGCGTTCCTACACGGTGACCTATTAAACCCTTTTCCTCATCACTAAGCTTATATTACTTTTAAAACTGCACAGAATGATCCGGGTTTGGGAATCCCCCCCACACACACATGAAAAACAACTGTTAAAGAGTGTCACACAGTGTTTTGAGGTCCACAGATTTATGTATCTTTAGACAGACTTGTGATTAATCATTCAATATTATTACACTAAATAAAACGAAGCAGAGTAAATCTCTAAAATAGTATATTTACTGAAAGTCAAGAAACCAAAAAAAATATTAATGAGGAATGACATTTCACTATCCAAAATGTATTGCACAATAAATTATCAACACTTAAATAAAATTGTACAGACATAAACAGTCTGATTTTCCAGACTGTGTATGCAAACTGTGAACCATGCAATTATTTTTACAACAATAAAAATAGCCTGACATTTTGATAGTCCAAATATACTGAAAGCCTCAACAGTGATAACGAAAGGATAGAAAGCGACTTCTCTTCTAGTTTATGGTAAAGGACTTTCTCAATTATAGAATCCAAGATGAAAAAAAGTTACTATATTGCCAAGCTGGTGCAAATGCAGAACGAGTTATCCATAATACTCCAAGACAGAACCATTAAAATGTGATAGCTAACAGATTACATCCATAATGCACTTCATGTGGAAGGAAAACATGCAATGATGTTTTCCAATGCATACAACTAGAAATTAAATATATACATTACCTATGACAGGGTGTAGTAAATCTGCACCAAATGCATCAGCAGCATACATTATCTGCCCAGAATTTTGCATAATGTCCACATTTTAGCCTCACATTTTTGGTCTGCCGGGCCGTCATAAATGTTATTGTTTTCTAGAAAATCTAAATGTGCACACTAAATAAATTGCCAATGTTTCAGTTCCAGGCTTCTTAGCCTTCAGAAAATACATGCTAATGCAAAACCTGTTACTCTAGCAACCTTCTAAGTTTAACAGTTTTTAAATCTGCTCCTGTTTTTCGACTTTGTCTATGATTCATGTACTAAGCGGCTGAGAGGTAAAATAAGCAGTCAGCATTCAACAACCCATGGAAGGGGTGTCACATCAACACTGACCATCACCTAGAACAAACATTCACATTGCTGTAATGCACAAAAAAATAGTCAAGGTAAACAATGCTTTACATACCAGCAAAACCAATCAATTTTACATTACAACTGTGCACTTAAGTACAACCCAAAGACAAAGTGAATATTAAACCACTACATGTATACTGAAGTGATGAAATTAAGGTAGCTCCACAGACCAGATGATTTGGCCCTTACTACACACCAGCAGCCCAGGACCTATCAGAGTCCCAGGAGATAGAGAAGCCACCAAGGGAGGGATGGCACTGAACTGATGTCAGCTTTTCCATCCCATGTAAAAGAACTGGCCCAGTCCCTCCACAAGAGCACCATCAGAGAAAGTCTGACAACTACAACAGGAACTATGCAGATCACATGCAGGCCAAGGATGTACAGTACTAAGAGTAGTTCAGATGTGAGCAAGAATTCAACCACACAGATTCAAAATAACAGGAACTGCAGGGGTGTCAGAAAATCTTGTAACCTACTCACTGGATGATGAGTGGAATCCAAGACCCTAGGATGATAGGAGTCAGGCACTAGATAGGTAGGAAGGTCCAACAATCTCAAGGATTGCTGGGGTGGGAATATTTAAAAAAAGAAAATTTTGAAAATATTATAGTAATTAAAGGCAGACAAACAGTAATTCACTGATTAACAAAAAAGGCTTAAAAAATAATAAAATAAATAAAAAGATGTGAATGGTGAGAAGGGGTGTGGGTTTACGGGGAATAATCCCCACATTTACAAATATTTCCTCTACTCAGATGGTAAAAGATTAACTAAAATGATCAGATTACTCAGACATTTTTACATTTTCTTATCTCCTTCTGAAGCCCCCCCAAGCTTTCACTGCTGCCTGCTCAGTGCCCTGCCTCACTCTCAGCAAGAGAAAAAAACTGGGGTGACCTGGTACAAGTAATATCAGTGCAGCACAACAGAAGAGAGAGAGGACAGCCCCCCCCCCCCCCCGGCACCACAAAGTCAATGACACCAGACTGACTGCAAGACAAATTTATTTGCTAAATAGGAACAGTATCCCAAGAAATGCAGGTATAAAAACATCCCTAGCAGAATCACCACTATCATTTCAAAAGGAAGCCATTTAAGCCTTTAGGTTTTTCTGGGGATACTCCCTTTTGGTGCAAGAGGCATGATTTTGTATCATTTTTTCACCAGAGCAGAATGGAAGAGAAGGCATAAGAAACCAGTAGCCATCTACAGTCCATCTGTAGCAATGGTATATCTGTTCCAATACCTGCATGAGCCTTGGCACAAACATTTTCAAAATAAAAGTTTTTTATTGCCTTTACTTGTAACTCTCTGTGCATTTTGTAACCAACAGTAGGCCCTAGTAGTGTGTCCATGTATTTAATATTGTCCACTGCTTCAAGTGAAAACCTAGTCAAGCCCTATAAGGTACAGCCACATAGAAATTTTAACAGTTGTTCAAGTGTCGAGACCGTAGATGAAGTCCCCCCCCCCAGATAACTGCAACATTTCCCCTTAAAGTCATTGCTGTTCATTTTTTTTAATTCAAGCTGCAATATCCCTTTTCCCTGTATCCAATGGCTTAAATACTACAGTCAGGGCCCATGACTCTGTACTATCTCCCTCCAGATTTAAGGCCAACACCCCCATCTACTTTTCTTTCTCGTTGCATTCTCTCTTCCCCTGGACATAAACCATTCGCCACTCTTACTGTCCCAGTTTCCTTGTTCTTTAGTTCCAAATATTCTAAACCCCGATTCCACATGTCCATTACAACTGCACTGCCATGGCCTCCCATCAGTAAGTACCACACACAAATGATGTACCCATTTAACTGGGTCCTGACACTGCGCAACATTATTCTTTAAATTCCCTTTCCCTTCACTACAGCCTACAATAGCTGCACTCTAAACAAATAAATACAATTAATATAAAAGAGTTTAGTTATTAGTCTTTGTTTACTGTGACAGTTTGACTGGCCATGGCCACAAGGCCCCTTTTAAAAGGAGGCCAGGATGAAAAGCTCAACACAAAATACGTAGTGCAGGTCTAGTGAAACAATACACATGACTGTGTTAGAATACAAAAAGTGCATGCTACACCAATGAGTTGGTAGTCCTACCTATTTGCCCAAAAGAGAAAGAAATGAAATACCTTGAAAAATAAGTGAAATAGGGCTACTACAGTGTATAAATGGTACTTGTACTGTACAAGTTACAGATATTACTATACTCAACTAATCAGCAACAAGAGAGAAAGGGAGGGAGATACATGTGTGCAATCAACAGCAAATAAAGTACACAACTACAGGGTACATTATTAAACACTGGTTTCTAGGTTTAGGCTTATATACAGCATTCACAGACGAGGGACATGGCTTCTACAGTTGGGGCAAGAGGGGTGCAAAGAGTCTTTTAAAGGAACAGATGATTAATGGTAAGCAGTTGTTGACTTAAGTTGTAAGACAGAAGATTAGATTGTGAAGTACAGTAGAACAGTAGCAAACAGATGCAGATATACTGAGCTGAGTGACAGAACAACAGTCAGGTAAGTTTGATGAGGTGTGTGGGAGAGATGGTTTAATAAAGGGGTTAACAATAATGATTCTGATGGGGTGGCTACAGAGGGTTCACAGGAAAAGAGAAGGTAGCCAGAAGAGAGTATAGTAAATAATGTTAATAAGAATTATTAAGTTTGGTTGGATACTTATGGGATTTGGAGGATTAAGTTTAGTGTGTACACAGGAGCTGAAGTATTACCCTGGCGAATGGCATGAACATGACTATATGTCTACAAGGGGTTGTTTAAAACATTCCTTAAATGCTTTGACATTACAGGTTTGTTTTAGAGTGAGTGGGATGGAGTTCTGGATTTTGGATACACAAGAGTAAAAGGAGTCACCTGCAGCATTATTAGATTTTTTTTTCACTAATAACAGTAGTTTGCCTGTGGAGTGAAGGGTTCTATTGGTAGACTGCTGATGAATTATGCTAGTGATGCTACAGCACTTGTCCGATTTGTAGATTAGGTCATATGTGTAGTGACTAACTGAAGGGAAGGTCAGGGTACATCGCAGTTCATTCCAGTGTAATTGTTTAGAGCGAAGGAATGGAGTGCTCTGTATGGGACAGGCACACATGCATGCACTAGTCTCCAGGGAAAGCCGAAAGCATTTTTCAGCATTACAGCCTTCTGTTAGTAAACAACCAAATTCTATGACTGGGTACTTTTAGTTACCATGTCACTCTTCTCAGCCAGACAAATGCTTGTAAATAGTACAACTGTCTAGGCAATTAGAGGAGGAAGTCATCAGTTTGTCACCTTTTACCGATAAACAGACAACCAGCCACAAGCTTTTTAGAAGTAAGCAAATAAAATATTTAAGAAAACATGTACAACTGTTTTATTATTTATGCACTGTTGACCAGGTTAGCCCCATTATGCCAGTGGCCTCTTTTCAGGGGAGACGCAAAATGGCATTACTGCTGACTGTGTGAATTTTGGCCCAGAAATGTGGTCCCTGCTCCTGGAAATTTTCTTATTTTTTTATATAAATGCCGCTGAAATCTTTCACATCCACCTTAGCTACGAAACAGAAATCTAAAGCTGCAGACAGCAAACAGAAAATAATGACAGGTTCCAAGATGATGGAGGTATGCAAGCAACTGTTTAAATTTGCAAACAACCGCAAGCTTGTGTCAACTGTCAACAAGAAATAAGTGTCTATGATGTCCAGAAGATCAAGAAAAGAAAAAAAGTGAATTAAAGCAGAAAACGGCTGTGAAAATTCAGAAAGAGGTTGAAAACAGTGTAGTGGACAACAGAAGGAGAAATCACTTTAGTCACTACAGAAAGAAAGATGGCCTAAATGGACTGAGATTTGCAAGAGAAGTGGGTCTTTGTTGGAACATGCAGAGATAAATAACAGAAGGATGCAGGAAACAGAAGAAATTTTAACCAAGCATTCAAGGGAACTATCTGGTATGCAAAATTCTGAAAAGCACATAAAAGAAAAAAAAATGGCAAAGCAGCCATTAAAATATGAACAAATGGCATAGAAACTGTCTGAATTTGGGGACAGGTCATGCACAGACAACTTGAGATTTATAGCAGAAGAACAAACTGAAAGGAAGGAAAGTAAAGATTTAATGAGAAAATGCTCCATGGACTAGACTTTATGTTACTAATACTAAAAGAGAAAGAGCAAATAAAGGAAATATTCCCAATCTGAGACTGAGAAAAAAATTGAGATCTGTAACGATTAACCTGCAGACCTCTCAGCTAAACGAGGACATTAGTTCTATTTTGTGGAGAAAGGGAATAATCTTAAAGATTGGATACACTAAGGTTTACATGGACAGTGACTTTTCATTATAAACATAAAAACAAAGTGCTTTTCTTCCGTCCTTTCTTCCATAAGACTCCGCAGAGAAATACATTTCCTTTTCGAGTTACTGTATCCTGCATTACTTCAAATCTTTTATCCACTAGTACACTGAAATAAATGGAATTTACCAGAACAATGCACGCAGAACAACATTCAGGAGTGAGGTTAAGGGAAGGAAGTAACTGTAATTATGTAATGTTAGACTGAACTGCAGGTATTACAAAGAATGAAACAAAACATACATGCAACATATAATGTATGCAAATAAAAGAACATGTTAAAAGAAAAGCAAAACCATATTAATGTAGAAGTGCCTATCTCTTAAAAGATAATAAAGTTATTTAAAAAGATCTACACAGACCCTCAACTGGCACACAATGAAGAGGCAAACAGAAAAAAAGAGCTGGAAGCAGGGGAAGATGATGAGGAAACAAGCAACCTGTCAACTAGTGTAGAAAAGCAAGCTCTGGTTGCTTCCAGGTAGCGATTACTTTTTGTTAAGCAAAAGAAAATGATGGATTAAGCAAAGCAGACGAAACAATTTTCAAAAAAGTGGGAGTGTAAGACTACATACAAAATAATGCAAGGGGGAAACATGATAAAAGGATAAATGTTTAGAAAGAAAATGGTATGACAAACAAAATGTATGCTGTATTCTGCATGACAACCTAAGTATCAGACAGAAAATAAATTACCCACTTTAAGTGATTTGTTAATAAACTAAAGTTTACCTTGCCACCATACCTCTCCACCTCTCGGAGCAAGAAATCTGGACACAGTTATTAATAAAAGTGGGACAACGTCCCAAAAATAGGGACATTTTTTTTTAAATATTGCTCTTATAAACGTAAAAAGTTGATAGAATAACATGTTTTAGCATGAATTTTCTGAAGGTTGTGAAATCTGTACAGCTGAGGTATGCTTGCCACTACAATACGTGTTGCAGGAAGTACCGGACAGAATTTTCACTCTGTGAATGTTTTCAGTCATTTCTTTTCTTCTAATATGTTTTTAAAAGTGCAGCTTTCCCAAATATTATGCCCCCGAGGAGAACTAGTAAACTTTCACTACAGAGACATCAACTTAGTGAAAGCGACAGGCACTCCATAGACTTAAATGGACTCCTCTTGGCACAAAAAAGCCCATGGATGTTCCTTAAAGTAACCCTATGTTGATGTCACCTAGGGATATACTAAATGTATTATATAAAATTGCTCAATTACTGCCTTCCCTTATACCTCACTCCTCCAGAATGAAGGTTTTTTTTTTTAAATGGCTCAAATAAAAAAAGGAATGAACGTATTTCTAGTGTATCGCAGCAATTAACTCCATAAATCAACAAAGTACAAACTGGAAACAAATAGACAACTTTGTATAAAAATTTGTTCTGGAAATGTAAGCACTATCTCAAGAAAGCATACAAACTTAATGAGCCAAATATGCTGATTGAAAGTAGGCTAGATAGCAAGATTCACAAAAATAATGCAACACTGACAGGGAAATTAGTTTAATGCAAGAGGTTGATTGGCATACAGATACTGGAAGATGCACTAAACCCACTTAACTCAGCAACGACTAATGAGAACAGAACTACTTCAGTTCAATTTGTTATCATGCTTCTGTATGGGACATTTTCAGTCTGCAGACTGACTTGTCTCCGGTGCTTTTGCCTTCTTTGATAAAAATGTGCTGGATTCCACACGAATAAAAGTTGCTATGTCTAAATAATAAAGATGGACCTGTTAAAATAGCTACAGGTTCTAAAATTTTCATGGAAAATAAAAAAAAAATGTTAAAATATGCACTGGCTGCAGAAATGAGCAATCTGTAGAAATGAATATGAAAAAATGTATATACACTAGCTATCCAGAAACACAAGGATACAGAGAGAGCTTCAGAAATAAAACGTTGCAGGTAAATGAAGTAAACGATCAGCGAATTAAAATAGCTGTTCTCCAGCCCAAAGGACTAAATTAGAGAGCAATGGAAGAAATTTTACAATGTCGTTTTCCGCCAAGTGTCAGCGCTATTGCTTGGCAAAAATAGTTAACATCCTGTTCATTTTTTGACTGAGTGTGGTGGACTGTGTTATCCTTATGTTCTAATAAGACAAAGTTCAGATGGGACAATATTACTCAGTAAGACATTAAGTGGCAGAAACAGACTATGAAGAACAAGACAAATTTAGTACAATATAACATATTTACTATGGCACAATCTGACTTATTGGTTTGGAATGTTAATAGGCTGCCTGATAAGAAGAAAGAAAAAAAAAACAGGAGTAGATACCGATTTGTATTTACAATCATAATTAATACATAATGTCACATGAAATGCACCTGAATCATAGAGAACATGAAAGTTTTGTATAGAAAACTGGGAAGAAGGGGTTATTTCCCAAAAATGAAAGGACAAGAAAAGAAAACTGTCTTAATTAAAAAAAGGGATAAGATTAAGGAGCAAATGGAGGACAGGCAGGGACAATGGTGAAAGGTTTTTGGCAAGGTGCAAGCATTACACCGACGACACTTTGTATTCCACTGAAAGCAATGAGACAAGATGTAAAGAATTACAGAATTTATAGCCTTTCATCAAGCATGTACAGCAGCAGGAGACTGGAACCCTACAGGAAATAAGGATCATAGGAAGTTATTAGGCTATTGGCTCCGAGGCCCTTACAAGCCAAGCCAAGACTTTAGCCCATGTTTGAACAAGTCAGAACCCGATGCCTCTCTCCAGCAGGGACACGGGTGGAATACCAGAGGTATATTTTCTGTTTCCCATCCAGTTATCCAGATTGCTCTTAAAAAAGAATAAAGAGGTACTCTGCTTGACATGGATACGGAGTCTATTCCATAAATGGGGGGGGGGGTTTCTGGGACACAAATATGTCCCGCCAACAAATCCTATGGATGTCACAGACCGGGTTGAGGCAACATGTGTGAGTTACTCAAGTGGAGCTTGACTTGCGGATATGCAGCAGTCCCATCAAGGTGGGGTCTGTGATCGCCTTGTGTGCCAGACAGGGGTCACCTCTGAGGAGTCTGTATGAAACTAAGTAGAGGGATAGGGTTTTCAACCTGTGTATGGTAGATGTTTGAGGCCCTGGATTCTCCTGGTGAGGAACCTCTGTGGTCTCTCCAGCTGCTGCATGTGCTTTGCGAACTATATGCTGAAAGGGCTTTGTACTCAATAAATGGGCCTTATAAGGGAAGAATACAAGTATGTTATGATCTCCTTGTTCCTGGATGAGATACCCTTACTTATGAGGTAGGCCATGTAAAAGGCTTTCCATACAAAGGAAGCAACATTGTGGTCAAAAGTCAGGTTGCTATCAACCTGGGTGCCAAAATCCCTCACAACTGATTGCATGTTTAGGACGTTGTTATTAATGTGATAATTTGTGGGAGTGTCACTCTCCCCAAAGGGGATGATGATGCATTTTTTGGTATTCAGCTTGAGGCCATATTTCTAGCACCAGTCATCTGTCTGGTTGAGACCCTCTTGGAGGATGTTCACATCACTAGGGGAATTGATGATAGCACCCAGCTTGCAGTCATCTGCAAACCTGGCCAGCTGTAGCCCACTGGTTTTGGCCTGCACCTCAGAAATGTATATCCCAAATAACAGAGGCCCCAAGACCGAACCCTGGGGTATGCCACTTGCTACGGGTCTACTGCTTGAGGTGGCTTCCCTTCTTTTGACTAGGTGGGCTCTATCAGTGAGCCAGTTTGCTACCCATCTGGTAAAATATGGATTGATGCCTAGTTGAGAGAGTTTATCTATTATGCCTAAGTGGGGAACAATGTCAAAGGCTTTGGCCAGGTCAAGGTAGCCGGTGTGCACAGTCTTCCCCTCGTCCATGGCTTTGGTGACTGTCTCAAAGAAGTTGACAAAATTTAGCAGACATGACCTCCCCTTGAAGCCAAACTGCATGGGATCAAGTGTTTGGAGGTTGCCAATGTCCTTGTTAATGAGGTCCATGATAATCCGTTCCCTGGCCTTGCAGATCAGGCTAGTTAGGCTGCTGGGTCTATAATTTCCCGGATCAGTGGATGCTTCACCTCTGAGTAAAGGGATGACCGTGGCTGTCCTCCACTCAGCTGGGACGAAGCCAGTACTCAGGCTTTGGTTGAATAGGGCGCCTAATGGTGCTGCAAGTTCCTGCCTGAGTTCACGTAGGATGCAGCCTAGGATGTTATCGGGTCCCATGGAGGCTGTATTTTTTGCCTTTGGAGAGCAGTGATGACCTGTTCCCTAGACATAAGGGGAAGGGGGCAGATACTGGGGATGTCCTCATTTACTAATGGGGGGGGGGGACAGAGAGATGAGGTTTTCACTGAATCTGTCAGCCAGCAAGTTTGCTATATGTACAGCATTTGTATATGTGGTGTCCTTGACCACCCATTCTGAACAGATCTGGGTGCTTCCTCTGAGGTTGCAGACATATAGGTTCATAGGTAGGTACTAGGCTATCTGCCCTAGGGCATTTATAAGCCTAGTCAGAATGTGTTGTCTTTCGCCTCCCTTTTAGACTAGATTCCTGAGCCTCTGTCCAGCAGGGCCATAGAAGCGCTCCCAGGAGTAAATTTACGATTTCCCATCCACTCATCAAGATTTCTCTTGAAGAGGGTCAGCGAGGGGCTCTGCCTAACATGGACTTGGATTCTATGCCAGAGTGAGGGAAGCCTTTGGGATATGAATCTATCCCTCCAGCATGTCCTATTTATTGTTGTGCTAAGGTTTAAATCCCTGGAGCGTGTAGCTCTAATGGATTTGGTTTTCTTGAGGTGGAGCATGTCCAACAATTCCGGGTTAGATATGGCCTTGTACGTCAGGCAGAGATCGCCTCTGAGTGGGCGGTAAGCAACTGAGTAGAGCTGGAGTTTCTTTAATCGAGCTGCATAGGGCATCTGTTTGAGACCCACGATCCTCTTGGTGAGGTATTTTTGAGGTCTCTCCAGCTGTTGCAGGTGCCGGGTAAGGTACATCCCAAATGGGGCACTGTACTCAATTATGGGCCTGATGAGCGATGAGTAGAGGGGCACAATTACTTCTCTTGATCTAGATGTGAACCCTTTTGTGATTAGGTGAGCTATATAGAAGGTTTTTCTAACCACTTTGGCAATGTGATTGTCAAAGGAGAGGTTACTATCTACTTGGGTCCCCAGATGCCCAATTACTTCTTCCGTACTTAGTGGATTACCTCCTATGTGGGCACTTTGTTTTTTCCAAAGGGGATGACTATGCATTTTTTGGCATTTAACTTGAGGCCATGGTTCTGACACCAGGTATCCATCTCCATAAGGCCCTTCTGCAGGATGCTTGTGTCAGCCGGTGAGTCGATTAATACTCCCAGTTTGCAATCATCTGCGAACTTGGTAAGCCACAGTCCTCCCGTGTTTGCCTGTACCTCAGAGAAGTATATACCGAACAAGAGGGGTCCCAGGACTGAGCCCTGTGGGACACCACTTGTAACCAGTTTAGAGTCGGACATGGCACCCGCGACTCTGACCATGTGAGTTCTATCCCTGAGCCAGTTTGCAACCCATCTTGTGACATATGGGTTAATATTTAAGCTGGTAAGCTTATTTATGATGCCAGAGTGGGGTATTGTGTCGAAGGCCTTTGCGAGGTCCATGTAGGCTGTGTGGACTACCTTTCCCTCATCTATGGCTTTGTTTACTATTTTGAAGAAGTCAACTAGGTTTAAGAGGCAAGATCTACCTTTAACAAAGCCGAATTGGGTAAAGTCCAGTGTTTGGAGGTTCCCAATGTCTTTGTTTATGAGATCCATGATGATGCGCTCCATAGCCTTGCAGACCAGGCTAGTCAAGCTTAAAGGGCGATAGTTCCCAGGATCCGTTGTGGCGCCACCTTTGTGGAGCGGGATCACTGTTGCTGTACGCCATTCTTTGGGTACATAACCTGTGGTAAGGCTAAGTTGGAACAGTGAGTTTATGTGAGTGTTTAGTTCATTTTGGAGCTCGTGTAAGATGCAGCCCGGGATACCATCCAGTCCCATTGATGCTGTGTTTTTTACTTTGGATCTGAGGGCCTTATGATGGTCTCTAGTAGATGTGGCCAATTTGGACTCGAAGTTTGCTTTGGAGGATTTCACTAGTGCTCTTATTTGCTTTTTCAGACTAAGGAGACGTTGCTTCCAATTGAGCACATGCTCGTTCCTTGTCTTGTACAGCAATTTTTTCCTTTTGTTATAGGGTTTATTTATTGCAGATGTCCACCAGACAGGTCTACTCTTCCTTGCAAAGGATAATTTAGTCCTATCGGGTATTCCTGATTCCATGCACCTACATAAATGCTTGTACAGTGCTTTGGTGTAGTTTTGGATATTGGTGCCATTTCCTACTGAGGGGGAGGGGGCTGTGAAGCTGTTTATACCATCCCTCAGGAGGCTGTAATCAGCTTTGGAGAAGTTTTTATGTCTGATTCTAGCTAGAGGGGGTTGGGGGAGATGGTGACTTCGAAAGTGACTGCTTTATGGTTGGATCTTACCAGGGAGTATGACACTATAGGGATGATGCAGTGGTTATTCATGTTTTTTAATACCAAGTCCAAAGATATTATCACCTCTTGTGGGGATATCGACTAGCTGTTCCAAGGCATTTGCATTTGAGGAATCTCTGGGCATTCGTGCTCTGGCATAAGTAGTTCTTCCAATCTGTTTGAGAAGTTAAAGTCACCCAGGATCAGGGTAAAAGGTTGAATCTTGATGGATTCAAACAGGTCCAAATAGGCGGACTGGGCATCTTGAGTCAGATTTGGGAGCTGGTAGCTAGCTAGGATTTAAATAGGGGTCTTGTCAATGGTTAACTGCACCTGGAGTGTCTCCTGTGCGTCATACTGTTTGACCAGCCTGGAGGTGTGTACATCTTTAATGTATATTGAAACTCCACCTCCTTTGGCTTTACTACCCACAGTTCGAGGTATGAATGTATGACAGGATGAGTAACCAGGTAAGGCTGCAGTGCTTTCCACAGCTTTGAACCAGGTTTCTGTGACTGCAGAGATGTCAGCATTTTTCAGGGTTAAGAATGCTTGCAATGAGTGCAGTTTCATGTTTAGACTCCTAGTGTTTAGGAGCATGACCTTTAATTTGTGTTTTTTTTTTATTTTTATGTTGGTAGTTTTAACCTCATCACAGGCAGCAGCCTTTGCCAGAAGCCTGAAGCCCAGGTGACACATACACATGCCATCTCTGGCAAAGCATTGTGGTCTGCGATCATATCTTTCCAGGCTGTCACGTAGTAGATCTCCCTGGAATGACACCAGAAAACAAGCCACTTGTTAAAGTCAATAATTTTCTGTTCGTACTGAAGCATTATTATGGGTGACGGCAGAATGCTGCTTAAGGCTAGGGACATACTGCCTGGGACACATTATCAGTGAGCTCAATCATGTATCATATAGTCCAGAGAGGTACATTTCAAGTCATTCATGCCAACATGGACTATGACAGAGTCATAGCAGTACCTGTTGTTGAGAGAGCTCAGTGCGTATGTAACGAGGCAGATTCTGCCACCTGACAGACAACTAACCGTGACTTTCTCCTTATCCAGCCTGGTGAGAGGCACATCTGTGTGTCTCACAATGGACTCTCCTATGACTAATATGTTGGGTTTATGGTGAAGCCTTAGTGGCTGTGAGACACAGGTGTGTAGACTATGCATGGTATGTGGTGTGGAAGGCTGTGGAGAACGCGTGTGTTTTTGCCTCGGAGGTCTCCTCTGTTTGTGTATGTTTATATGGAGGACCTCTGCATATGTGGGTGTGTGTTGTGTAGGTGTAGGTGGTGTTTGAGGTATAGTGATTGTGTTGACAACCTTTTCGGTGCCAGATATACTGGGTTGAGGGGGAAGAGCATGGACTCTAGGTTCCTAATGTAATTCATCTCTCACAAATTGTGCTCCTAGGTGGTAATAGTAGATGACTGATCATGTACAGGAGGCAGTTGCTACACTGTCTCAGAATGCCCATATCAAAAAGCCTGGCAGGAGAAACTGTAGGAAATTGCCCATCCATATTTGTCAGAATCTGAGGGAGAAAGGTAAAGGAGAGCTAAGGGGTGGGCCTAAAGCTCAAGTGCTTAAACCAAAACTAAGAGCTTAGAATAACACTTAACAATTTAGATGGGCTATAAACAAGCAGTAACAAATGCAACAGAAAAGATGCAGTTGAACACTTTAGAGAACAAGTAGCAAGTAAAGTAGCACAGTAGTAGGAAGAAACACATACAGAAAAATATAAGCAGCTGAATAAAAAGTGTCTTTTTAGTTGTTTGTTTGATTTATTTATTTTTACATAAAGTGGAAAGAGAGAGAGCACGAACAAAAGATAATTCAAGACTAAGGAGTTTAGCCTTCCCAAATGATTTCTGTTATTAGGCAGAATGAGCTAATGAGATGAAAAGGGAGGAGTGTCCCAGATCAAATTTACAGTAGGGGTGGGCAACTGCAAAAGCCACCAACTTTAAGAACACAACAGCAGCTGGCCGGGAGAAAAAAATTCAGCACTTTGAGAAATAAAAAATGTCAGCACAGATCAGAAAACAAAATTCAGCCAGCAAATGTATAAATAATTCAGTCAATTCAGCAACAATAAAGACAGTGCTGAACAATGAACAGTTTAAGTGCAAAAAAAATATGTACTTACCAGCTCTATATTTCCAGATTGTTTGACATCTTTGGAGGGGTTTTATATATCACAGAATACCTGCTGAGGGCAGATGCATGAAGTTGTGTTTAGTGATGTAATTGTGTGTGACATATGGTTTCTGGACAAGATTAGATAGAGGCTACATACTAAAAGCATACTGTAACATGGTCCAAACTAGGAAAACACATCCAGTGATACAAATTAAGTTTTGTAATTAAGAAAAAGTGTACTGTGATAAACATCATCATTTTTCAATACTACTACTGAAAAGGAAGCCACTTAATTATATGGTTAAAAAAGCTTTAACTGAAATGTTATTAAATTTAAACCTAAACTGTAAATAAATTGCAAAAAATTGGGATAATTGTAAAACAAAGATTAGGAATGTGCTCACAATGAAACCAAAGGAGATATGAAACAACAGTTACAGTAGGCATCGAGAAGATTAAAAAGGGGGGGGGTGCACGACAGGTTGAAAAGTTGAACAGCAACAGCTATTTTTGACAACAACACTACAGCAACCAAATTACCGGCTCAACATTTGAAGCAACAAAAGGTCAAAAAGATTATTATTAAAATCAGGAATTATAAGAAAAGTATGACAGATGTAGACTCAGGAAAAATTACGAATGTAGTGGTACATTACTTCAGTACACTGTATAAACACGATGTAAAGTTTTGAGAGCAGCACACAGGAAATCCTACCATATCAGAGACAATTACAACTTCCTGGGTAAACAGAAGTAAAAAGAGGGCTTCTTAACATCAAAAACAAAGGAAATTGAAATTAAACATACAATGGCAAACCAAAACACTGGGAAAACACCTTGCATTGATGGAATTCCAAGAGTAGTTTGGAAAAAGGCAGAGACGATAAAAGTAAGGCTGGTACTTTAACAGTAATTTTCTGGGTAGAAATGTTCCCTTCACTTGGAAAGAAGCAGTAATGGTAGTTATATCAAAGGAAAAGAAAGATGCCGTGGGTTCCATGGTCACACAAACCCGGTTTGATTCTGAATCGTAACTTCAAAGTGTATATGATGATTTTTGGCAAAAAGAATGACAAAGATATTTCCAAGAACAGTACACCTGGATCAGCGTGCATTTACAGGACGTAGGCAAACATCTGACAATATTAAACAGAGCCCTTATGATTAAAAAGGTTACATTAGACAACAACAATACTAATGTTAATAGGTTTGGATGCCAAAAAACATATGGCTGAGTGAGTTGGGAATTTATGAACAGATCCCTTGAGACACTTGGGTTTCCACAAACACGGACTACATTAATAACATAACACCAACAGATCAGCACAAGCTAGGGTGATGCCTGGTGTTGAGTTGTCTAAAACATGTAGCCTTACAACTGTAAAGGGCTGCCACTTTCACCATTACTCACTGCTTTACATTTACAGCCAACAGCCAAGTCCATAAGAAAATATTACACATTACCAATCCAGAATGTGATAAAAACATTATACTTGATAAACTGAAATATTTTAATGGTATAGCAGGGTATAAAGAAGATAAAGCAAAAGCTACAGTTAATAAACTATACCACAACATTTGGCTTGGTATAGAGCTTCCCCTTTTAGTGGGGTCATAACAAGACGAAATACTCTGGAATCTGGGTTAAACAGGATGTACAGAAAGTAGCTAAAAATGTGGGGAGAAATCACCCAAAAGATTATAAATAACCAAATGGAAACTAGTTTTTATGGAAAGTGAAAATAAGATACAAGTGATTAAAATGTTTTGGATCCACTGTTTCTTTATGTGGCTCAGGGTTATATGCATGACGGGTTCATATTAAGCTGTTGATCTGGTGGACCATTTGTAGCCTAGCTATACGATACCATAGTAGAATTTAACAAGATTGTCTTGTGGCTTTTCCCAGTTAGGGGTCGCCCCAGCGGAACTCCGGTCCGCTAATGATTGGCAGTGAATTTTTACAGTGTTGATTTGCCAGCCCAGCACCCAACCTTCAAGGAAGGCACACCCCCACGCACCTACCTGCATGTTTTTAAATTCATTAGACCACGGGGAGGACATGCAGACTCCTCACAAAAGGCGCTCCAGCCAAGAAACGAACCAGAGAACCTCTTGCTGTGAGGCAACAACCCTAACCGCTGCACCACCGCGGCCTAACAAGACAAACTTAAGCCCATTATTTTGGATTCAGTTATGCCCTGTCCCTTTTCCATAAGAACTTGAGAGGCCAAAATAGACCCCCAACCTGCCTGGTCAGCCCAGGCAGTCCATGAGATAAAAAATGGAAGAATATGAAAATGGAAATTAAAGAATTTCTTTGAGATAACATAAGAGAAACAGTGCAACAGGAAAAATACTGACAAACTAACAGGATGCCTTGGCACTTCCATATTTGGTAGTACACTATAAGAACACACAACTTAGATGAACATATTTGGTTCATGATGTGGAACATATTCCCAAAGAACATAACAGACATACTGCGTGACGAGGTAATGACAGGATCGCACCTCGACATTTGTGCAGATCTAGGAAAGGAATAATAATATAATAAAGAGAATTATGGACAGCCTTACACTCAAAAAAAGTATTATGCAAGTCTTTATGTTAAAGGATGCAAGACCTTGGAAAAACAAATGACCACAAATAGGCTACACTATATACAATCAACAAGAAATTATCATTATATTTTATTATGTGGCTATGTAGAAGAAAGAACAAAGAACTGAGATTTTGGGAGAAGATGATAAAAGAAGATGAGTTAATAAAATGAGATTAAGCTAGACAAATGGTTCGGTTATTAAACTCAAATCAACTTGCATACACTGATCTAATGATAAGAGTTTGAAGGAGAAACGTGGAGGCCTGTAGCAATTTTGTTAAAACACAAATAGTAGACTTCATAATCGAGGCTATTAACAGAAATGGCAGACAGAGTAAGAAGTACAGCATTTAAGACAGCACAAGCTTTGAGAAGACAATGCACTATAAAAGTAAAAAATAGCATGGAGCGAATAGTTAAAGATAACAGAAATGATTAGAGTAAGGAAATATGCTTTAATCATAGATATGCAACTAAATCTAGAAAGTTTGGAAGTTTTACATGGTGATGTTTGCACAATCATTTCAATACCTTTACAAGACTTGAACAAAATGTTCCTGCAAACAAAAGGCATATGTTGGAGATGTAATGGTTCTTCACAGCATACATTTCGAGAATGTACCAAGTCGCATAAGTACAAAAATGACTTAAATAACATGCCAAGTGTAATCTTACACTTGGAAGAGGTCCAACCACACTAGAAAGTTTTTTTTTTTGAGTTGGTATAAAAATATGTACTACAAAGGTGAATGTGTTGCTATCTTTAGGACTGACAGTAGCAAAGAAAGTTATAACAAGAACAAAAACAAATCATCAACAGGAGAGGTGAAAAGGATGATCAGAGATTAAAAATGTGGAACTCTGAACTACCTGAACTCAGAAATAAAAATCCATAGTAAAAAAAAAAAGGGGGGGGGGGCTGAATGGGATGCTGTAATGAAATTTGAGGTTAAAGAAGACTTTGACATAGAACCAAATTAAAAGAAACAAGAACAGCACGTTGGTAAACCAAGCAGACTACAAAATGCAAAACAGTAGTGAAAAAATCCAAAGCCTGGAAACGTTGAGGATTAAGTTTGTAAGCTGGTTTTGGAGTGGCCTAGTCAAAGTCCAGACTTGAATCCAATTGAGATGCTGTGGCACGACCTTAAAAGGGCAGTTCATGCTCAGAAACCCTCCAATATGGCTGAATTAAAACAATTCTGCAAAGAACAGTGGGCCAAAATTCCTCAACAACGATGTGAAAGACTCATTGCCAGTTATCGCAAATGCTTGACTGCAGTTGTTGCTGCTAAGGGTGGCACAACCAATTAGGTTTAGGGGTAATTACTTTTTCACACAAGCCCATATAGGTTTGGATAGTTTTTTTTCCTTAATAAATAAAATTATCACTTAAAAACTGCATTTTGTGTTTACTTGGGTTATCTTTGTATCTTCTGCTTATTTCAGCTGCTCTCGTTAGAGGTCGCCACAGCGGATAAACTGTTTCCATTTCTTCCTGTCCTCTGCATCTTGCTCTGTCACACCAACCACCTGCATGTCCTCTCTCACCACATCCATAAACTTTATCTTAGGCCTTCCTTTTTTCCTGTTACCTGGCAGCTTCATCCTTAGCATCTTTTTCCACAATATACTCTGCATCTCTCCTCAGCACATGTCCAAACCAACGTAATATTGCCTCTCTGGCTTTGTCTCCAAACCTTCCAACCTGGGCTGACCCTCTAATATACTTATTCCTAATCCTGTCCATCCTCGTCACACCAAGTGCACATCTTAACATCTTCAACTCTGCCAAGTCAAGCTATGACTCCTGCCTTTTTGTCAATGCCACTGTCTCCAACCCATATAACATAGCTGGTCTCACTACCCTCTTGTAGACCTTCCCTTTAACTCTTACTGTTACTCGTCTGTAACAAATAACTCCCGACATTCTTCTCCACCCACTCCATCCTGCCTGTACTCTCTTCTTCACCTCTCTTCCACATTCACCATTACTTGGAACTGTTGATCCCAAGTATTTAAACTCATCCACCTTCGCCACCTCTACTCCCTGCATCCTCACCATTCCTCTATCCTCCCTTTTATTCACACACATATATTCTGTCTTAGTCCTGCTGACCTTCATTCCTCTTCTCTCTAGAGCATATCTCCACCTCTCCAGGGTCTCCTCCACCTGTTCCCTACTCTCACTACAGATCACAATGTCTTCTGCAAACATCACAGTCCACGGGGACTCCTGTCTGATCTCGTCTGTCAACCTGTCCAACACCATTTCAAATAAGAAAGGGCTCAAAGCTGATCCTTGATGTAATCCCACCTCCACACCTCACTGCTGTCACACTACCCTCGTACATATATTGTACCACTCTTACATACCTCTCTGACACTCCCGACTTCCTCATACAATACCACAATTCCTCTCTAGGCACCCTGTCATATGCTTTCTCTAAGTCCACAAAGGCTCTATTTATTCATACAGTCATATGTTTTATGTTCTTGTTTTATTTTTATTATTGCTATTATTAATTCACATATATCAGCGTCACAGCACTGATATTAATTTATTGACAATTTAGTTATATTTGAGTGAATTAATATGATTGCACATATATATTCTTGATGCTTCATACAGCATCATAGATATGCTATATAAAATGATCAATTTTGTTTTGTCTCGTTTGTTTTTATAAGTATGGTTTCACGAGATTCGTATGCATTTTCATTTCTACTCTCATTTCTATGAGATGTATATGAAGGGTATACATATGACATCCATGATATACTCATGCATTTAGGTTTACCTTTTGGCATATGAAATTATTGCTCTCGTGCCTTATGAATTATGTTCAACATGATGCATTCACAATTTTCGCTGTTGTTACTATTACTTATTGATTTTTATTAAAGCTTTATACATATTTATATGTATACGAGTGATAGAAATGATAAGTTATGTCTTAAGGGGTTAGGTATATATGTTTTAAAACAGTATCTATATAGGGATTTTAACACACATTTTTAGCGTTGTTGTTTTAAAAGGACCCAAGAATCAGGAAACATTGTTGCTATTGTTAGTTTTGTTCTAGTTTGAACGTAGCCCTTTTAATAAGTGACAAGGTTCTGTCTTGATTTGTATGCATTAATTATTTAAAGTAATTAATTGTTTAATGAGCATTTTCCCGCCTTTTGAATACATATTTAAACCAAGAAGGCATTTTCATTAGAACATCTGATGAAGCGTGGGTGTCCACGCGAAAGCGCTCATTTTTGTCTCCAAATAAAAGATTTGTCCTTTACAAGTGCTACCAGTGTGTCTCGATTGATATTCAACTGAATTGCTGCATTTTTGGATGGTTCTACGCGTTTTGATACTACACTTGTATCCTGTGCTAAGTCCACAAAGGCACAATGCAACTCCTTCTGACCTTCTCTGTACTTCTCCATCAACACTCTCAGAGCAAACATCACATCTGTAGTGCTCTTTCCTGGCATGAAACCATACTGTTGATCACTAATCATCACCTCCCTTCTTAACCTAGCTTCCACTATACTTTCCCATAACTTCATGTTGTGACTGATCAATTTAATCCCTCTGTAGTTACTACAGCTCTGCACATCACCCTTATTCTTAAAAATCGGTACCAAAATACTTTTTCTCCATTCCTCAGGCATCCTCTCACTTTCCAAGATTTCATTAAACAATCTAGTTAAAAACTCCACTGCCATTTCACCTAAACACCTCCATGCTTCCACAGGTATGTCATCTGGACCAACAGCCTTTCCATGCTTCATCCTCTTCACAGCTATCCTTACTTCCTCCTTGCTAATCCACTGCACTTAATGATTCACTATCCGCACACCATCCAATCAACATACTCTCCTCGTGAGTATGTTTCCCTTATTATTCTTTATCACCCTTACCTGCTGCACATCATTACTGGCTCGGTCCCTCTGTCTAGCTAATCGGTACAAGTCCTTTTCTCCCTCCTTAGTGTCCAACCTTTCATACAACTCTTCATATGCCTTATCCTTAGCTTTCACCACCTCTCTCTTTGCCATGCACCTCATCTCCTTATACTCGTCTACTTTCTTCATCTCTCGGACAATCCCACTTCTTCTTCGCCAACCTCTTTCTCTGTATTCTCTCCTGTATTTCTTCATTCCACCACCAGGTCTCCTCGTCCTCCTTACTCTTTCCAGATGTCATCCCAAGCACCTTTCTAGCCATCTCCCTTACTAGCTCTGCTGTAATTACCCAGCTATTCGGTAACTCTTCACTGGCACCCAGTGCCTGTCTTAACTCTTCCTCGAACTCCACCTCACAATTACCCTTTTTCAATTTCCACCATTTGATCCTTGGTGCTGCCCTCAGACTCCTCCTCCTCTTCTTGATCACCAATGTCATCCTACAAACCACCATCCTATGCTGCCTAACTACACTTTCCCCTACCACCACTTTACAGTCCCCAATCTCCTTCAGACTGGCCCTTCTACATAAGATATAATTCACCTGTGTGCATCTCCCTCCACTCTTGTAGGTCACCCTATGCTCCTCCTTCTTGTTAAAATACGTATTCACCACAGCCATGTCCATCCTTTTCGCAAAATCCACTACCATCGGACCTTCTGCATTCCTTTGCTTAACACCATAACTACCCATCACTTCCTCATCCCCTCTGTTCCCTTCACCAACATGCCCACTGAAATCTGCTCCAATCACCAGTCTCTCACCCTTGGGTACAGTCATCACCACTTCATCCAACTCACTCCAAAATTTCTCTCTCATCCATTGCACACCCAACTTGTGGAGCATATGCACTAACAACATTCATCATTACACCATCAATTTCCAGCTTCATAAGCATCACTCTATCCGACACTCTTTTTCACCTCCAAAACACTCTTAGCATACTGTTCCTTCAGGATAACCCCTACGCCATTTCTCCTCCCATCCACACCACGATAAAACAATTTGAACCCACCTCCGATACACCTAGCCTTGCTTCCCTTCCATCTGGTCTCTTGCACACACAATATACCAACCTTCCGTCAGTCCATCATATCAGGTAGCTCTCTCCCTATACCAGTCATACTGCCAACATTCACAGTTCTGACCCTCACTATCACAGTCCTAGCTTTTACCTGCCTTCGGGCAGGCCTTCCCCCTCTTCTCCTCCTTCGGCCAATAGTAGCCCAATTTCTGCCAGCACCCTGTTGGCCAACAGTACTGGTGGCGGTGGTTGTTAACCCGGCCCTCGACCGATCCAGTATGTGTAGCTGTACTGTTGTCCGCATGTATGACTTGGCAAAATTTTATGCCGGATGCCCTTCCTGACGCAACCCTTTCCATTCATCCGGGCTTATGAGCGGCACAAATAAATGCACTGGCTTGTGCATCCCCAGTGGCTGGGTTACTTGGGTTATCTTTGTATAATATTTAAATTTGTTTGATGATCCGAAACATTTAGGTATAACAAACATGGCAAACAAAGAAAGGAATCAGAAAGGGGGCAAATACTTTTTCATTGCACTGTATGTGTGCACCCACCTATGCAAATATAGTTCTTTCAGGTTGGGAAGAGAAATTCATCTTCAGTTCAAGATTTAAGGACCGTTAGGTTCTGTATAAACGTTTCCTGGATGACATCTGTTTATTTTGGATTGAAAGTGAAGATAAGTTTCTTGAATTCTTCGATTATATATATAAAACTACTAGTTTTTTGAAATTCACTTACAATTTACAGTATAATAATTTGAATTATTTACATGTCACAATTCAGAAGAAGGACTGAGGTTTTGTTTTGAAAGTGCACAGGAAGGATACATACTCCAACACATACCTACAATTTTCAAGCGCAGACCCATTTTTTCAGAAGAGAAGTATAGTGAACGGTCAATTCGTGCGTGGTAGCAGGATAACTTCAGACGATCAAGACTTTCTAAGTGAAAGAGGCTTATTGAAGTCTATGTTTTTAGAAAGGGGGTATCCTGAGCACCTCATTAACGAAACATACAACAAAGTTTTGAGTGGTAGGAATGAGAGGTTTGCTCCGATCTTGGGTATCATTGATACCCCTGGTGCAACTACAGTGACTACTACTGAGCATGACAACGCATTTATTTTGGATTATAGTGGAGATGCCCAGGTTATCAATGAATTTTTTACCAAAGAATGGAACAGATATGCTAGTTTTTCTGATCTTGGATCCATTTTTGATACACCCCTTAAATATGTATTCAGGAAAGGATGTAGTATTAAGGATATAATGGAAAACCATTGGACTAGTGGTGGTAGAAAAGGCAGGCTTGGCACATTCAAATGTGGTTTTTGCCAACAGTGTCCCTTTATTACCAATAAATCTGAATTGTATATTAACAGCAAGGATAAAAATATAGTAGCAAAATCTTATTATAATTCTGACACCAGGGAAATAGTGTGCATAGCAATGTCTGGAAAGTGCAAAGCACTCTATGTGGGCAAAACTGAGAGAAATCTCAGGAAAAGGATTTATGAACATACATATGATATAAGAAAAGAGAATCTTAGAAATGCAATTTACCAACACATATTAACATGCCCACATGCTAATTTTACATTTTTTGTGTTAGAAGAAGTCCCCAAGGATGTCAGGGGTGGTCCATGGGAGACCAAATGTAAATACAGAGAGGTTTACTGGCAATTAATCTTACAGACTAACAGGTAGCCAGGTTTAAACGACATGGTCTCCCTTGCCCCAGTTTTAAAATTAAGATCTGATAAGTTATAAACAACTATACAAGTTATAAACAACTTTATTTTCATACACGCAAGTCCACGTTTTAAACACACTTTTACCATCCTTATGTTTACATAGTTTAGCACGGCTTTGGATGCTAGCTGCTTAATACAAGTTCTTGTATTTTTACTTTTTCAACACCAGATGGTGCTATTTACCTGTATTTTTATATTTTATAGCTACTCAAACATTCTTTACACATTTAACAAATGTATTTTTTTAATGGGTACTTGCGTATTATCACAACCACATTTTCGCGGTTGCGAAAGTCACCTACTTCAAGTCAAATGAGGCCATGAAACGGTGCAAGGTGTTGATCAAAGTCCTTAGTGCTATCGGGAAAAATTTGGATTAGCTTAATCAGGAGAAACCAATCAAAAAGTTGTCTTCCAGATTTGCATGCATTACAACCACATAGGTGAATTGTAAAGGGTGCTATCTTACTGACAAATGGAATCTGTAAGAACCGATTTCTCCAGTTTGTAAAAGGGGTAAAAGATCATGCTTTAAATTATGTCCCTGTATTGTGTTGGTCAGAATTCATAAATGTGATTAGTAATAGGAAAACTCAGAGAAGAAGGGGAGAATGACTTTACAACGAGGAACTGTTCATGGATTCTATGTTTACCGGCCTTTTTTGTAAACGTATGTGTCTGCATTACCTTGAATGCACTTGGCCATACTGATACCTCTCCAGTGTCCAGATTTCTGCCTCATATTTTTACATTATTCCCTGCAAGTTGCAGTTATGTAGTCTTCGAGTCATCACGGAGTATTATTGTCAGTATGTCAGTAAATAATGGCATTTGTTTCTTTTCGAACGGGAACAATAATGGCAGCTTTCGAAGCTGCTTGTGAGGACAGGTAATCGCATCAGTGCTACAGCGTTTAGGATTCCAGTGCGTGTAACTGCTGATAGACACTAGTTGTGTATGTGGTACAGCTTAGTGTGCCCCTGATACTTAATGTCACAGTAGAAACCACTTGGAAGATCAACTCTGACTCATACATGCACTTGTTTCACTTGAAGTGTCTGATTTTCACGACCGCAAAATGTGGTTGCGATAATACGCAAGTACCTTTTAATGTTTTTAACATTTAATATATTTATGTATTTATGTATGTATGTATTCAAGTTTTAATGTGTAGAACACTGAAAATGTTTAATAGCATTTGGCAAACAGTTTTACAGTTTTTTATACACTGGTTTTCAACAATACTTTTTTTGGACAGAATTAGGTAATTTATTTAATTAAGGTCAATTAGAATAGTATACATTAAGGGTCATGTTGCTATATCTGTTGTTTGATGAAGTCTTGTGATACTACTGACGAAAATGTATTGTGTTTGGTGCTGGTGTTGGCAACGTGGTTGTGTTACATTAAAACTTTAATCAGTGTAAACAGCTATCCTAGTGCTCCTTTTGTTTTATTAGTGTTATTTTGAGCACTATTTCCTACTTTCATTTATTTTTCTTAAGGTTAGCTGGGCTGAGCTTAACCCCTTCCCTTCCAGTACCCCGTTAAAATATATACATTCAGTTACAACAATGCAGCCTGACATACATGTATATTTCTTTTCTGTTCAAAAGGACCCACTGTTGAAACATTGGTAACACAAGTAGGTTTACAAATACACTTCTAACTCAAGCATCTGTACAAATCAGCTTGATATTTAAATGACATAAAACTCTTTCCAAAACTCCTGCTGGCTATGCTGACATATGTTACACAAACACTGCCCTACTCTCGCTGGCACAGCTGGGACTATCTTGTATCATCACAAGGACTAAACCCCTAAAATAAACAAATAAATATTACTGCACAATTCTTGGAAAGACACTTGTTTTCATACCCCGAAAATAAAAGGAATGCTAATTATCTTCAAGTTAATTAATTATCTTCATACTGACATTTGATTTAACTGCCGTCAGTTTCAGATACCCATCCCTTCTTAAACAGAAGAGCAACAAGACTCATAACAGACAATTAGCATTCACTAAACAAAACCAATGAAGTTAATACAACAAATGTAGAGATAACTGCTAATTTCTAAGCCACCTGCTTTCTTACTACGGCAGTGAGGCACTTCCCAGGAAACTCGCTCATCGTTCTTAAACACATGGCAAATTGAGACCTTACCAAACAGAGGTACCACTTGCAATAACATCCATTGTTCTGCATTCAGTAATTATATCTGACAGACCAAAGAATTCTGTTTACCTCTGCTAGATGTACAATTTCTCTTGGAAAATTAATAGCCACAGGTTAAATATCCCTCCAGTCCCAATCGTTTTCTGAGAATGCCTGAAAATTCATATCAAAACACTTTACATCCACTTTATGTTCCCAAGATCCTTCAATTTCCCCCTCTCCCTCAGTTATAACATCTCCCCAACTAGGTTTCCAAACAGTCGCCTCCCCAAGATTAAAATAAAAATAGTTGTAAACTTCATCTCTTCTTTTCTTCCATTATAACTCTGTTCAAGCTTTTCTGAGAGCAAAGTCACCTCTTCAAACTGAACGTATCCTCCTGTGTCTCAAGAATGCTCCATTTTTTCTACCTCCTTCTGTCCATTTGTTGGAAAACATTTTCTCCCATACTAGTTTTCTCTGTCACACCTACCTCATATCAACCATCCTGCAAACACCCTTCCACTGTTCAGTACAAGTTGCAATTTCTAGAATGCCCAGTACTATAAAAGGCTGTGGGCCAAGTAATTCAATATATTTAAACTCTTCCATTACTTTGGTTTTCTGTTCACTGTAAATTGTTTCTCCAGAAATTCTCTGTATTACAAACTTAAAGAATACTACATCCAGCTTTACTGTGCTGAAATATCTAATGCTTTCACCTGCTGTTTAAAAAAAATAGTGGTGCAACAAACAGTACACAGGCATAGTGCATTAACTTGCACTGCAGCAAAACAGGGAAGTGCTGTATCATGCCAACATTATACTAACAGTTCCACTTAAATTTTATCCCACTATTTAGTGTCAAAATTTTAAAGACCTTGATTAACCCACTCAAAACAAGACTTGTAACTGAACCATCATCGAGTATAATGCCACATTTGGCACGTACCTCACTAGACACCTACAACAACTGGTGAGGCCACAAAAGTACCTCACAAAGAGGATCCTAGGCCTTAAACACTTGTCCTATATGGACAGACTCAAAAAACTCCAACTATTCTCTGTCTCATATCGCCTACTTAGAGGCAATCTCTGCTTGACTTACAAAGCCATGCCTGACCCAGCTCTGATAGAAATGCTACAGCTAAAGAAATCACAATCCCTATCCCTCCGCACCATGTGCTCCAGAGACCTCAACCTCATTACCACAACCAACAGAACAAGCTGGAGGGAAAGGTTCCTAACTTAAGAGACTGCACATGCTATGTAATAGACTTCCCATACATGTCAAGCGGAGTGCCTCACTGGCAGTCTTCAAGAGAAATCTTGAGGAGTGGATGGGAAATAGAAAATTCACCCCAGGGATCACTCCAGTGGCTCTACTTGACAGAGGCAATAGGAACTAAGGTTGGGTAGCACGATGCCAGGGTAATCCTATGGGCTAAGCTTGTAAAGGCTCCAGGGCCATTAGCCTACTTCACATCTATGAACCACCTCTGCTATGAACAAAAGCAATGATCAAAACTGCAGTGGATTATGTTGGACATCCACCAGCTCCACAAATGACAAGCAATATTTTTCTAATCCACTCAAAAATATGGTTTTGGTTACTCCTACCACATGGGCAAAACTCATATGTGCAAGATGTTTTTCAGAATAAACCAAGTTACATCTGCACAATAAAAATCAAAAATACAATTTTCAAACTACTAATTTCATTATTTTTGTGGAACTATTAAATGGTTGACTTAACACAAACATAACTCTAAAACTGTAACATTAACTCTAACCTTAAAACCCAAGGATTATCCATATGACAGTCTTCAGGTAGCAATACCTCAGTTATACTACTTTTACATAACATGCTCCCATCCAGTAAGAGTAAACATTCATTAAAATTACAAAGATACGTCTTAGAAAATCATGCTCAATATTTCAAATATTACAACAGTCAAGTTCTAGATTTCCATTCTGCGACATGCTAGATGCAATACCAGATTCCAGCAAAGCATTGCCACTGAATATTTTATACAATGAAATGAACTGCAGAAAATAATTTGCTCAGGTTTTAAACTCTTACTGGTTTCCATAATTCACGGTTCTAACTAGTACACCATAATACCCACATTTCTATGAATCTCCTATGAAGATATAAACAAGCATTTAATAACCATAAGCCTAAAGAAAAATAACACACATAACGCTGGCTCTGCAATGCTAAAGTTTTGGCCCAGACTGCCTTTATGACAATATGAGTCCAATTAGTGCCTTGAGCTTTAAAGAATTAGTGTTGCCTAAGTCCCGCCACAGGAGTGCCAAGAGCACCACTTGCGAAAGAAAAACCTACAAGTTTAGCGCCAGTGGCCTTTTGGATGACATAAACCCAGACAGGCATACACACTTCAGTTGAGCATGACAGGCATGTAGATGCATGCATCTGCACCATCTCGGAATGGCAGACACCAAATTGTGCTGTCTGGCCAATGGGTGAAGGATTGGGATCAAGCAAAAAAAAAAAAAAAATCTAACATTCAACAGGTGACAGCTGTGATCCCCAAATCCCATACGACTATCCTACAGCATGAAATGTTGGAGGATGAACATATCAAAAGGGATGAAATATTGGTCAGTTGGGGGGGGGGGGGTAAAGCCTCTCCCCTAAAAAATGTCCTCTTTGGAAATAGTGAAAACTTAATGCTAATGTAACATTCAGAGTCTACATCTCGTTGTATCAGTTTTCATGAGCAAGTACAGCAAACTTCTTTACTTTATCATTTCTGGCAAGACATTTCAGAAACGGTAATACAACAGCACTGGTTGAGCAAATGCACACTAATAGCTGCAAAGTCCTATAAAACAGCTAATATAATTGGGAAACTTAAAGGTAATGCAATGGACACAAACATACGAATAAAGACTATATCTCATACTTATGAGATCGGGATTTGATGAGCAGGAAATAATCACGGACTTTCACCCATAAGTCCAACACTCTTACTCTAGAGCAAAACTTTTTTTATTACATGAAAGAGCTAACAATCCTGAAAGATAAACACATATTTTGACATTAAAAATATACCCAGACTCTTCTAAACAAGACAAAACCCAAAGATGAAATGCATGACAAGAGGTAACCGAGTTGGTCTCGTCACTTTGGCTTGAGCATTTGTGGTTTTACAATGTGGCAGTCCCAAAAGAAAACAAACAGAACTACATTTTAGATAATGCCAGACTGCCTTCAGTCCCTATACTCTTGGAAGTACCTTTCCTAATACTAAATAACCCAAAGTGTAATCACTCCATCCTCTCCTAACTGCAAGTGCTTGCAGCATGACCACTCAGAGCAGTAGTTTCTATTCTATTTCACCTGCATCCCATTCACTTTACACTGTTTTTTTTTACAATTCTTTCCACCTCAACTCTTAATTCATTCTCTGAGTATCACTACAAATTTCAAGATTTCAGTTTGTAGCCTGATCGGACTGGGGCTCGTACTCCTGCTTCATTCATACCGCTGAAAACTAACTATGACGTTAAATGGATTTTAAGATTTAGTACCGTTTCTGAGCTTCCAGACCCCACAAACGTATCTGTCTGTCATACTGTGCCGCTTCCTCCTCGCTGATCACTGTTTCTTCTTTTTCCACCATCCTTTCCCTTTGGAGGCTTAATTCCTAACAGTCTGTGTTACCTGCTATTGTCAAACGTAGTACACTTACGACCAGACAAGCAACAATTTTACCACGTGTTCCCAATACAAACTTGGCAGTAACCCCGGAATGGCAACAAAGGCGCCTCAGCCGACTTAAACATTCTACTTCCGGTCCTTGGTCTGCGACTCTTTGCTCTTTGCTGCCATCTGGGGCGAACAGTTAAAATCTAGGATTGTAGTTTTTCGACTGTAGGAAGCGCTTGCTTTTCACAGAAGCAAACTGACGCACTGATTTTGTAGGTTTGTTATGAGATCACAGGAATTTACTAGGCTATTGGCCCTGAGGCCCTTATAAGTCTAGCCCATGCACAGACAAATCAGCACCTGATGTCCCTGTCCAGCAGGGACACGTGGGAATCCCAGGGAAGTATTTTCTATTTCCCATCCAGACAGTTATCCAGATTGCGCTTAAAAAGGGGGTAGAAAGGTACTCTGATTCACGTGGAGAGGGAGTATATTCCATAGATTGGGGAGTATGTGGGATACAAATCTGCCCCGCCAGCAGGTCCTATTGATGTCACAGACCAGGTTGAGGCCGCATGTGTGGGTTACTCCAGTGGAACTTGACTTGCAGATATACAGCAGTCCCATCAAGGTGGGGTCCGAGATCGCCTTCTATGCCAGACAGAGGTCACCTCTGAGGAGTCTGTATGAAACAGTAGAGGGATAGGATGTTTAACCTCTCTGTGTATGGTAGATTTTTGAGACCCTGGATTCTCCTGGTGAGGAACCTCTGTGGTCTCTCCAGCTGATGCATGTGCTTCGTGAGGTAAATGCGGAAGGGGACGTTGTACTCAATAATGGACCTTATAAGGGAAAAATACAGTGATGTTATGACCTCCTTGTCCCTGGATGAGACACCCTTACTTATGAAGTGGGCCATGTAGAAAGCTTTCCGTACAATGGAAGCAACATGGTGGTCAAAAGTCAGGCTGCTATCAATCTGGGTGCCCAAATCCCTCACGACTGCCTGTGTGCTTAGAACGTTATTAATGTGATAATTTGTGGGGACATCTCTCTTCCCCAAAGGGGATGATGATGCATTTTTTTGTATTCAGCTTGAGGCCATGTTTCTCGCACCAGTCATTTGTTTGGGTGAGACCCTCTTGGAAGATGTCCATGTCACTAGGGAAACTGATGACAGCTCCCAACTTGCAGTCATCCTCAAACTTGGTCAGCCATAGCCCAGCCCCAAGACCAAACCCTGGGGTACGCCACTCGGTACAGGTCTACTGCTTGATGTGGCTTCCCCTATTTTGACTAGGTGGGTTCTATCAGTGAGCCATTTGGCTACCCATCTGGTAACATACGAATTGATGCCTAGTTCAGATAGTTTATCTATTTTATTATGCCCGAGTAGGGAATAGTGTCGAAGGCTTTGGCCAGTTCAAGGTAGGCGGTCTGCACTGTCTTCCCCTCATCCACGGCTTTGGTGACTGTCTCAAAAAAGTCAACCAAATTTAACAGGCATGACCTCCCCTTGACAAAACCAAACTGTGTGGGATCGAGTGTTTGGAGATTGCCAATGTCCTTGTTAATGAGGTTCATGATAATCCGTTCCATGGCCTTGCAGATCAGGCTAGTTAGGCAGATGGATCTATAATTTCCCAGATCAGTGGACACTCCACCTTTGTGTAAAGGGATGACAGTGGCTGTCCTCCACTCAGCTGGAACAAAACTGGTACTCAGGCTTTGGTTGAATAGGGAGCCTAATGCTGCTGCAAGTTCCTGCCTGAGTTCATGTAGGATGCAGCCTGGGATGCTATCAGGTCCCATGGAGGCTGTATTTTTTGCCTTTGAGAGAGCGGTGATGACCTGATCCCTAGCTATAAGGTGCAGGTACTGGGAATGTCCTAATTTACTGATGGAGGTGACAGAGGGGTGAAATTTCCGCTGAATCTGTCAGTCAGCAAGTTTGCTATATCTACATCATTTGTATATGTGGTGTCCTTGACCACCAGTTCTGAACAGATCTGGGTGCTACCTTTGAGATTATGGACATATGTGAAGAAGGTCTTATGACTTGAAGTTTGCTTTGGAGGATTTCACTAGTGCTCTTATTTGCTTGTTTAGGCTAAAGAGAGATTGCTTCCAATTGGGCACCTGCTCCTTCTTGGTCCTGGACAGCAATTTCTTTCTTTTGTTACAGCGTTTATTTATTGCCGATGTCCACCAGACAGGTTTACTCTTCCTTGTGGAGGATGATTTAGTCCTGTCAGGTATTTCTGATTCCATGCATCTATATAAATGTTCATATAGTACTTTGGTATAGTTTTGGATACTGGTGCCAGTTCCTAGAGAGGGGGAGAGGGCTGTGAAGCTGTTTTTACCATCCCTTGGGAGGCTGTAATCAGCTTTGAAGAAGTTTTTTTATTGACCCTAGCTAGAGGGGGTTTGGGGGAGATGGTGACTTCTAACGTGACCGCTTTATGGTTGTATCTTACAAGGGAGGATGATACTGCAGGTATGCTGCAGTGGTTACTCATGTTGGTTAATAACCAAGTCCAAGATATTATCCCCTCTTGTGGGGGTATCGACTAGCTATTTCAAAGCATTTGCACTGACAAAAATCGAAGAATCTCTAGGCATTTGTGTTCTGGCAAGAGTAGTTCTTCCAGTCTATGTTTGGGTAGTTAAAGTCACCAAGGATCAGGGTAAAGGGTTGAATCTTGATAGATTCAAAGAGGTCTAGATAGGCAGTTTGGGCATCTTGGGTCAGATTTGGGGGCCGGTAGCTAGCTATGATTTGTACAGGGGTCTTGTCAATAGTTAACTGCACCTCGAGTGTCTCCTGTGCGTCATACTGTTTGATCAGCTTGGAGGTGTGTATGTCTTTAATATATATTGAAACTCCACCTCCTTTGGCTTTACTACCCACAGTTTGGGGTCTGAATGTATGATATGATGAGTAACCAGGTAAGGCTGTGATGCTCTCCTCAGCTTTGAACCAGGTTTCTGTGACTACACAGATGTTGGCATTTTCCAGGGTTAGGAATGCTTGCAATGAGTGCAGTTTCATGTTTCGACTCCTAGCGTTTAACAGCATGACCTTTAATTGGTGTTTTGTTGAAATTTTTATGTTGGTAGTTTTAACATCATCACTTTTTCTAAAAAAGGCACTATAGGGGAGGCAAGAGCCTTTGCCAGAATCCTGAAGCCCAGCTGAGACAGATGCAGGCTATCTCTGGCAAAGCATCGTGGTCTCTCAATCATATCTTCCCAGGCTCAGGTACTGGATCCCCCTGGAATGACACCAGAAACTATGCCAATTGATTAAAGTCAATCATTTTCTGTTTGTATTCAGGCATCATTCTGGGTGAAGGTAGAATGCTGCTTACGGCTACGGACATACCTGCCTGGGACACATATTCAGTGAGTTCAATCATGTCTCTCTTCATATAGTCCAGGGAGGTACGCCTGAAGTCATTCACACCAACATGGACTATGACAGAGTAATAACAGTACTTGTTGTTGAGAGACTTGAGTGCATGTGTGATATGGCAGAGTCTGGCCCTTGACAGACAACTAACCGTGGCTTTCTCCTTATCCAGCCTGGTGAGAGGCACATCTGTGTGTCTCACAATGTAGTCACCTATGACTAATATGGTGGGTTTATGGTTAAGCCTTAGTGGTTGTTAGACACAGGTGTGTGAACTATGCGTGGTATGTGGTGTAGAGGGCTGTGGAGATCGCATGCGTTTTTGCCTCAGAGGTCTCCTTTGTTTGGGTATGTTTTTATTGAGGACCTCCACATATGTGGGTGTGTGTTGTGTAGGTGTGGGTGGTGTTTGAGGTGTAGTGATTTTGTTGACAACCTTCTCAGTGCCAGATATACTGGCTTGTGAGGGAGAGAGCTTGGACTCTAGGTTCCTAATGTAATTACATCTCTCACAAATTGTGTTCCTAGGTGTTAGTAGTAGGTGGTGGTCTGTGTACATAAGGCAGTTGCTACACTATCTCAGGATGTCCATATCAACCAGACTGGAAGGAGAAACTGTAGATAATTGTCCGTCCATATTTTTCAGAATCTGAGAGAAGGCCAGGGAGAGCTAAGGGGTTAGCCTAAAGCCCAAGTGCTTAAACCAAAACTAAGAGGCTTAGAATAACACTTACAGTTTAGACAGGCTATAAATAAACAGTAACAATTGCAACAGAAAAGATGCAACTGAACACTTCAGAGAACAAGTCGCAGCAAGTAGCAGAAAAAGCAAGATGACTGTAACAAACACATCTGTCAAATTATAGAAATCTTGGCTGTCAGATTTAGTTTAATTTTTTTATCCTTCAAATCTATGTATTTCCATAGTCAACTTAACCTTTTAATGGTGCATACGTTGTAATGTAATTATACTAAATAGTCATTAACTAGATGGGATCTAGTAACCCAGCCATACCTCTCTCAACTACTATGATTTGGCCCTCAGATTTAATGTTGGTCCTCCAGTTTTTACTGCTTTCCTGATAAAGTCAGTCCTAAGAAGGAGAATACAAAGATTCTAAAGGACAAATACAACGGAAGGAGATTACAAAGATTCAACAATCAGCTTCGTACTGTATGTTTAATATACATTTTGCAGTCATATATTTATTAGGTCCGAACTTTCTCATAGCTGTAAACATAACCGTGCCCCCTCTACTTTCCACTTTTCTCTTCCTTCCACGCACTAGTTAAATATACTTCTTATCATCCACTATTCTCCTATTCCATAGCCTACTCTGGTTTCTCAGTCTCTACTACTCGCTGCCTCTACCTAGGTGCGCTCTGCAACTGCTGACACTGCTATTCACTTACCCATCTCCATTATCCATACTTCAGTTAACTTATTTATCTGTCTATTCCTACTTGCTTTCTTTTCTTTTCTTTTTCTCCTCTAACCCTGTTTCCATTCTGCAGGACTATTATCTACAGTTAATTATGTAAGTTTAATAATATAGAAGCCACAATACCTTCTAATGCAGTTGTGTACTTAAACATTTGCAGAATATCAGAGTTTCCTTACTGATTGTTTTACTAGCAAAGCATCCATTTAATTTGTTTAAGTTTTAAGTTTAATAATAGTTAATACCTTTTCTAGGTTCATATTGTTTCAAATCTGGGGAGTATTTTTGTATAGTTATTCCAATGGGAACACCTGGTGGAAAGTTTCTTACAGTGTTTAGAATACAAAGATTCCCTTCCACTTATAATGTAAGGTCGGTATAGGAAGAGCTTCTATTATGAAATTAAGAAAGTGCTCCTCTTTCTAACCCTCTTGTATGAGTCAGTGTATCTATTATTGTTTCTTTCCCAAATTGTTTTCTGTATCACCATCCTTACTTTCTTGAAACTGCCAGGCAATTGCATAAAAAAATAAATGTAACAAAAACTGCACAATCCATAGCATGTCTATGCAATACACAAACTGTACAATCCACAGCACGTCTATGCAATACACTGAGTTTATTTTTCTTTTTAATATAATAATAATGTTCATATGCATGGGTGTGAACTGTTATTGTTTTTACTGCTACTATACAATTGTGGGGTTTTTTTTGTTTTTTTTTTATGTTCAATGTTTGCTGTAGTTACTTTTTTTTTTGTATGTGTGTGTTTCATGGTATGGTCATCCATTTTATTTTGAGAGAAAAAAAATAGTTGCCCTGGTTTCATTCAAATTATGCTTTTATTTAATTGTTATATCTTTTTTGTTTAGTAATATTTAGTAAATACAGATAGAAAAGAAGTTAAGCGTGAACATTTTTTTCATTTATTGATGTGTTTGTCACATAGGTTCATAGGTTGGTACTAGGCTATCGGCCCTAGGGCCTATACAAGCCTAGCCATAACAATTCCCTGGCTATTTCTTCCCACACTATTTACTTCCCTGGACCCCTGTCTAGCAGGGTGACTGACGTGATCCCTGGGGTGAATTTCCTTTCTCCCATCCAATCGTCAAGGTTCCTTTTGAAGAGGGCCAAGGAGGCACTCTGCTTGACATGTATGGGCAGTCTATTCCAGAGTCTGGGGAGTCTCTGGGTTAGGAACCTATCCCTCCAGCATGTTTTGTTTATTGTGATGACTAGGTTTAGATCCCTGGAGCATGTGGCTCTGAGGGATTGAGATTTCTTTAAGTGTAGCATGTCCAACAGCTCTAGGTTTGACATGGCCTTGTATGTTAAGCAGACATCGCCTCTGAGTAGATGATATGCAACAGTATAGCTGGAGTTTTTTAAGGCGATCAACATAGGGCATCTGCTTTAGGCCTGTGATTCTTTTAGTGAGGTATTTCTGCGGCCTTTCCAGTTGTTGCAGATGTCTTGAGAGGTACATACCAAATGGGGTGTTGTATTCTATAATGGGTCTAATGAGGGATGAGTACAGTGGGACAATGATATCCTTTTTTCTGGATGAAAAGCCCTTAGTGATGAGGTGTGCCACATAGAAGGATTTCCTGACTGTTGTGGCGATGTGGTTATTGAAGGTGAGACCACTGTCCACCTGTGTCCCTAAGTCTCTTATCATACTTTTGGTGTTTAGTGTTCTGCCACTTATGTGGTAATTCATGGGTACATGTTTTTTCCAAAGGGGATAACTATACATTTCTTGGCATTGAGCTTGAGCCCATGGCTCTGGCACCAAGCATCTGTTTCTGTAATGACCTTTTGTAGAGTATCCGCATCATTTGGGGATTCAATAATGACTCCCAGTTTGCAGTCATCTGCAAACTTTGTTAGCCAGAGTCCCTTAGTGTTGGCCTGTACTTCAGAGAAGTAGATGCCAAACAAGAGTGGTCCCAGGACTGAACTCTGAGGTACTCCACTTGTCACTTGTCTGGAGCTGGATTTGGAGTCAGCTACTTTTACAGTGTGGGTTCTGTCAGTAAGCCAGTTGGCAACCCATTGAGTGACGTAGGAATTAATGCCCAGCTTAGTAAGTTTACTTATGATTCCAGAGTGACGGATGGTGTCAAACGCCTTGGAGAGGTCCAGATAGGCTGTGTGGACAGACTTACCCTCATCCACGGCTCTGGAGACTGATTCGAAGAAGTCAATCAGGTTCAGGAGACAAGATTGGCCCTTCACGAACCCAAACTGGGTGCGGTCCAGTGTTTGAAGGTTGCCAATATCTTTGTTTATAAGTTCCATGATAATACGTTTCATGGCCTTGCAGATCAGGCTCATCAGACTGATGGGGGCAGTAGTTCCCGAGATCCAAGGTGGATCCCCCCTTGTGGAGTGGGATAACTGTAGCTGTGCGCCATTCAGTGGGCGCGAAGCCTGAGGTGAGGGTATGATTAAACATGACACTTAGGTGAGGTGCCAGTTCATTTTGTAGTTCATGTAGTACACAGCCCGGGATGTCATCTGGTCCCATGGATGCTGTATTCTTAGCTTTGGAGAGTGCATTTTTTACCTGTGTGGCCGTTATTACTGGAATTTGGCAATCTTCCGGTATTGAGATGGGCCATTTAGGGGGTGAGAGGGGGGTGAAGTTGGCACTGAATCCATCTGCCAGGATATTGGCAATATCCTTGGGTCAGTATATTTAATGCCATTCTGTTGTAGCTCAGAGCAGATCTGAGCATTGCCATTTAGATTCTTGACATAGTTATAGAATGCCTTGTGGTTGTATTTGGAATCTTTGGCAATTTTATTTTCATAACTAGCTTTGGAGGATTTTACAAGGGATCTCAGCTTCTTACTGAGGCTGGTAAGGGAATTTTTTGCATCGTGGGATTTTCCTATTTTCTGCAACAGTTTCTTCCTTTTGTTGTAAAGTTTATTTATGGCAGGGGACCACCAGATTGGCTTCCTTTTTTGGAGGAGAGCATCTTGGTTCTATTTGGGATGGCACGATTCATGCAGGAGTAGATGTGCTCATACAGTGCCTTAGTGTAGGACTCAGCAGTCGAACTTTCAGTTCCCATCTGCATGGGTGTCATGAAATTTGTCACTTCTGACTTGAGTAGCATGAAGTTGGCTTTGGAGAAGTTTTTTATGGAGGTTGCCTTACTGTGGAGTGGGGGTGGGATGTGGATGTTTAGGGTGATTAGCTTATGGTCTGATCTGACCAACGAGGGGGTGACCATAGGTGTGGAGCATCAATTTCCCATGTTGGTAATTACCAGGTCTAGGATATTGGAGCCTCTGGATTATTTGATCCAGGGTGTTGGAATTTATGAATTCAAGAACCATTGGGCAAAGGTGTTGGTACACGAGTAGTTTTCCCAGTTAATGGCAGGGTAGTTGAAATCACCCAGTATTAGGGTATCTGGTTGTATCTTGATATTTTCCAGTATGTTTAGAAAGGTATAGTGAGAATCTTGGGGCATGGTGGGGGATCTGTAGCAAGCTACAATTTGGATTGCAGTCTTACCTAGTGTTAGTTGCACCTGGAGAATTTCAGATGCATTGTGTTGGGCAATCAGCCTGGTGATGTGAATATCCTTGGTGAATATGGACACTCCTCCACCTTTAATATTTCGATCCTGGTTTGGTGGCCAAAAAGTCTGGTAAGAGTTGTAGCCTGGTATTGCAGGGGTGCTCTCAGGACCCTTGAACCAGGTCTCAGTTACTGCACAGATATCGATGTTCTCCATTTTTAGGAGTGCCTCGAGAGTGTGCATTTTGAAATTTAGACTTCTAGCATTGAGTAGCATTACCTTCAGATTTTGCATGCTTGTACCTGTTACAATGGTGATTTTGTCCTTTGAAATTTGCCTAAAAAGCACTATAGGGGTGGCAAGAACCTTAGCCAATAACCTGAATCCCAGGGGCGACAGGTACAGACCATCTCTGGCAAAGCATCGTGGTCTGTCGATCATGTCGTCCCAGGCAGACAGATACTGGATCCCCTATTTTATTGTTTTATTGTACTTCTATTTGTTTCATCATGCATCTTCTCTTCTTGGCTTGTTTTCTTCATAGTATAATACCTGTAATGAAAATTTGGGTTTATGTTAATTTGATGTATGTGTATGTTACTAGAAGGTTTTAACATATAGAAATAAAGATTTTTACTTACTTGTTTTGCTGGTGTTCTGTGGTGTAAGTGTTTACTGTTCAGTAGTTTATTATTTTTTCTGTGGCTGTTTCTTCTGTTTGTGACTTTTTCATCATTTTTTTTTCTGTGTTGTGCAGTTCCATTTTTTTTCAGGGAAGTATGTGAAGTATGTTTTCTGTTTTGCATTTGCAGTATGTTCACTTTTTTCATTTGAAGGATTGCGTGTGTGTGTGTGTGTATGTACGTAGCTGATATTATTTTTTCCTATATTTTGAAGTAATTTATTGATGGCTGGTAGTAAAACCACAATGATATTTCCTTTTATGTCCTGTTATGCTCATTATCTGCTTAGCTTCCATTCCTGCTTGTGAGAGAAGAGTTACTGCAGTGGCTCGCAAGGAGTGCTCAGTGCATTGTTTGGGTAGATTAGCTTCTTTGCACATTATTGGCAGCATTCTTGATAGATGTTTATTGAAAATTTTTGTTATGTATTCTGTACTGTCATCATGTTTTTTTTAATATAAAACTCTGTTGGGTGAAGTACCTTATACCTTCATTTTCTCGCCTTCTGAAATATAATTGAATATCAAACCAAACTTTTTTGATGAATCCTTGTGCTGTGTTGGGAGAGAGAGCTTTACTGTTTCTTAAAAATGTTAGTTCTTCAACTGTTAGTGGTTATGATGTTCTGTTGTGTCTTATCCACTTTTTCTGTATGCTTTAATTATTGCTTTGAAGACATTTTTAGCATTTGTTAGATGTATGTCTGTTATTATGTCGTTGCCTCTCTCTAATGGTGGATTATTTATGTATATGTTTAGTCCTGATCATATTGAAACAAAGGTGGTTATAACATATGTTTGTCCATTTGTCTTCCTTACAGTGGCATAACATTCTCTTAGTACTTTAAGTTTACTGGGATAATGGTTTGTAAGTCCATATTGTAGTTTTCTCTTTTTGCCAGTTTTGAAATATCTTTAAAACTCACCTTGTTTGCTTTCTTGTATTTCCTTTTTTTTTCTTCTAGGATTTCTAGTTCTTCTGATGGTATTCTATGGTGCCTTTTCCTGCCTTTATTGTGTTTTGGCTGTTTTTCTTTTGCTTCAACAATTTCCCTTTCTTTTTCAGGTACACTGGTATATATATTGTGTTTGTTGCTCTAGGACTGTTTATAATGTGTACTTCCTGTTGGTGGTGCTGAAGTGTGGTTTTGCTGCAGGAAGGTTGGTTATCTGCCGCCTATATTTTTATTTTTAAATATTTCTTTTATTTCACTGTCAATCAAACTTTACCTCCATTTCTTCTCCTTTTTCTTGTAGTTACTGTTTAGAATTGGCAGCTGTTTTTCTGGGCGGGGGGTATGGTAATTATGTCTTATGAAATGGTAGCTTCCTGTCAGTTTTCTTGTTCTTCATTTAATTTAGTTGAGGAGTATTATGTAAATCATCATTAGCCCCCTTTTTCCCATTTTCTACATGGGGTCAGAGTGTCATGTTAACTGTTACCATCTTTATCAATTCAATGCCACACTCGTGCCTTCCTCAAGATTCATGCCTGTCACAGATCTTCTCTCACACAGTCCATCCACCTCTTTGCTGGATGTCCTCATTTCCTCTTACCTTCTTTCTATCTGTCCCAAATCTTCTTCACCAGATTGCCGTCTGCTTTTCTGCATATGTGTCTGAACGACTATAATCTGTTCTCTTTGATCTTTTCTCCAATTGGAGCTACTTTAGTTTCTGCTCTTATGTCCTCATTTCTTCATCTGTCCCACAGTGTGTGCATCGTACCACCCTTCTCAGGCACTTCATTTCCATCACCTCAAGCTTCCTCATCTGCTCTGCCTTTACTGCCAAGGTTTATGTACCATACAGTAGTACTGGTCACACCACTGTACCTTACTTTTCAGCTTCTTTGGCATTCTTCTGTCAGTCACTATATCTGAGACTCTATGCCAAGTGGCTGCAGCCCCTCTGATTCTAGTGTTGACCTCTTCATCTAGACTTCCCTTCTCCTCAAACACCCCTCCCAGATACTTTAAGCTATTAACCTGTTCCACTATCTTCTCTTTTATCTCAATTTTCAGGTCTTCTGATTTCCTCAATTTGCTGCCATTACCACTATCTTATCTTTGCTTAGTTTCATCCCATGTGTCTTCAGGTTTTACATTCCATTCCCCTATCCTTTGCTGAAGTTCTTTCTCAGAGTCTGCCTGTAATGCCACATCATCTGCATACAGCAACTTTGTTGATCTCTCCCCTCTAACCTGTTTGCTAATGTAGTCCATCACCAGTAGGAACAGCAGTGGGCTGAGAGCTGAACTCTAGTGCACACCCACTCCCACCGAGAACCCCTCTGTGAGTCCAAACTCTGTTTGTACTTGAGTCATTGGGACTCGGTCCTTGTACATAGCCTGCACTAATTCTACCAATGTTTCTGGGACTTTAAACTACTACATTACTGCCCAAATCAGCTTTCTTGGGACCTTGTCATTTGTTTTTCCCCAGGCTTGGAATGCCCAGTTGGACTTTATTTTCTCATCTCTAGCTTCTTCTCAACTATCTGTCACACTGCAAACATCGGGTCATTTGTGCTGCATCCTGAAATGAATCTGAACTGCTTATTTCCCATCTTACTTTCTATTATTCTGTGCATCTGTTTATCAGTCACCCTCTCCAGAACTTTCATGCAACATGATGGGAGTTTGATATCTCTGTAGTGCCCACAGTTGTGGATGTCCCCTTTGTTCTTGTACATTGGCATGAGTATGCTTATTCTCCAGTCATCTGTGATACACCTTTATCTCAGTATTGCTATGAGTACCATCTGAGCCTGCTGCTTTCCCTGACTTCATTTTCCCTAGTGCTGTTCTTTCTTGTTCTGTTGTGGGCTCCTCCTCATCTTTCATCATAGGCTGTGTCTGGGGCATTACATCTTCTGTGGGGTTTCTTCATTCAGAAGCTGCTGGAAGTACTCCTTCCATCTGCCTTTAATGTCCTGTGGACTGGTGAGCAGATTGTTGCTGGCATCCCTTATGAAGGGTGTCTGACTATCTTTTTTATGTTTCTGTCTTTGCCTTGCAACCTGCTATAGTTTTATTGTGCCACCTACTGAGTCACTTTCCAGAAGCTGGTAGAGTGCCCCCAATGCCCTGTTCTTTGCTATTGCAACTCTTTTCTTAGCCAACCAGTATTCCTTCCCAGCCCAGTCAGTCTTTTCTATCTCCCATTTTTTCCTGCACTCCTTCTTTCTTTCAGTGATTTCCTGGACTTCTGCATTCCACCACCAGCTTTTCTTATGTACCTTATTTTCATACCTGGCTTGGACACATATCTGTTCTGCAGTCCTCACACATGCTGTTTGAGGCACTGCTATTCTTCTTCAACTCATATTTCCTCTTCTTCTTATGGTGCTAGAGCCCTGACTACTTCCTTGAACTATTGTTCCAGTCAAACTCCAAGTCTTCAGCCTGATCTCTGCTGAGCTTAGAACGTTATCATACAACTGCTTGCAGCTGATTGTGGCAACCAGTGGTTTATGCTGTGGGCCAACTGTTTCACTGGGGATGACATTGCAATCATTGATTCTGCTCCACTCCCGTTTCCTTACTAGGAGGAAGTCTACCTGAGCTGCATGTTGGCCACTCTTGTATGTGTTCTTGTGACTGTCTCTCTTTCTGAACCATATGTTGGCTACTATCAAGCCATTTGCCAGACAGAAGTTTAGAATGGCTTCTCCTTCTTTATTCCTCTTGCCCCACCCATGTGGACCCAGGCAGTCCTTATATCCTGTTCTGTCTATCCCAATATGTGCATTCAAGTTGCCCATTATCAACACCAATTCATGTTGTCCTGCTTTATCTAGTAGGTCCTGCAACTGCTGTCTGAATGCACTCTCTTCCTCACTATCACAACTCTGCTGTGGGGCATAGGCTGATATTATGAATACTGAGGGTATTTGTGTATTGATTTAAGTTGTTGAGATTTTCTTAGAATGTCCATATTTTTGTCTTATATGTTTCATGTGCTCTTTATACCATTTGTGGTTTTCCTGATAAATTGTTGAGGCCTGGAGTTGCTAAACAATGAGAGAGATTTGAGTTCCTGACTTGATATCATTTGGAAAATGTAGGATAAGACAAATTGTAGCACAATCCATTACCTTGGGGCATTGCAGTTATTGAATAAGTACTAGCTCTTGATATTGTATTAATAGTGTGTGTGTGTGTGTGTGTGTGTGTGTGTGTGTGTGTGTGTGTGTGTGTGTGTGTGTGTGTGTGTGTTGCATATTCTGCTGCTGCAGTACATCTTGAGGAACCTTTGCCTTGTGTAAGGGTGTGATTGCTGACAGTCTGGGAGGACATGGTGAATGTAGGGTTTTGAATTGTAATTACCTGCAATGTGTCCATTTGAGTACTATAACAATTTAGACTGCCTGCATTAATTTTTGCCATGCGTTAGGCTTATGCCTTAGTCAGAATGAATGCAGGTTGCCTTCACTGATTTTCAGCATTTTGATGCTGAGACGCAACTATTGGAGTGTTGTGGTCCACAGTATTAATACCAGAAACCTTAAAGGAAAACCACACCCACAAACTCAAACATGTTTATTTCATCATGGTTTGGTGTTTCCTACAATTTAACACCACTCTGGGACTATTTATAGTTTTTTTTTTTAATATTTTTATACCTAATTTCTGAGTCTTCCCACATGGGGTCTAGCATCTTGAAGAGATCCTGATTGTTTAGTATGCCTGTAGGTATCCCACAATGCAGTGCTTGTCTGTAAGAATTACATCACACAGGCCTCTTTCTTCTTAAAGCTCCTGTCACTGCATTGATTTTACATGCATACACTGCTGTCTTTCAGTCAGTTTTAAGTAACATTCTATGACATTCAATGACTATTTAAAACACAAAGAATACAAATGCCACAGAACAGACTTTCAAAGTGCTTTTTACTGCTGCTTCTTTTTACAATGGCTAAATTACAGTCTTTTGTGAAGCCTGTATTTTCCTACTTCGCCTCATCTCCCATCCCCCTTAACACTTAACTTCCTTAGCTGTCAAAGTGCTAAGGGTAGTTTGAGCTGATACCTGCTGTGATTGACAGCTCACAGCAGGTGACTTGACTCATGCACTGTTTCCTTGTTCTAGCCTTTACTTTCTGTATGTGTAGGGGAAGGACCAGGGAGCTGTGACATCACAGCATGGGTGGGTTTTTAGGGTGGTTGTGCTGATGTCTGTTTGGGGAGGGAATTGGCCAGAAAACTACCTGTATTCATTGGCCTTGATGACATCAATGAACTGGAGACTGCAGCACACTTTTCCAGGGTGGGATAAAAGTTTTTTGAAAGTGAAACTACCACAGTACAGTAAAGTACTGTTTTGGTGGACAGAAACATTCGATTTAAAATATTTTAAATGCTGTGTTGCTGTTTATTCATAGCAGGGACTGTAAATGGGAAGAAAAAGGACAAAGAAGTTGAGCATTTAATAACAGAATGCCATTGCTGTCCTTTAAGACACTGTTCTGTAGTGTTTGTGGAGTGCATAGATGTTTTTATTTTCTGCTGCTGTAAGTACAGCCAATGAAGAAGATGTCAGTAACTACTTTTTCTGTTGGGTTCTTCTCGATTTGCAACAGCATGCTGATTGTGTTGAGCAATCAGCATGCTCATTGTTGAATACTAATGACTATTTATTATATAATTAAGCAATAATCCATGACTGGGTGTGGGTATATCAGAATTCATCCACGGTTGGTGTGGTTTAATTATGAAGGTGAAGCCCGAGTGATTAAACAAAGCCAGCCATGGGTAAATCCTGATATACCCACACCCAGGAGTGGATTATTGCTATTATTCAGTGACATTATTTAAGAAATAAATTGCTTATCTTTCTTAAATAATGTTTTGTATAAGGGTGCTGAAGTGTTCCTCCATATTTTTCCTTTACTGATGTACTGAGCATGCATAAGGGACTTGCATCCCATGCTTGCAGAGTACATCTGTGTGCAGGAGAAGCAATACAGAAAAGAAAGTCTCCATTGCTGTTTTTTATTTTCTGTTGAGATTTTACAAGGGACAGTGCAGAAACAAAAGGAAAATCAGGTATGTTTCTGTTTCTTTCTTGTTGAGAATGTACCTGATTTTTCTTCTATTTCTGCTCTATCCCTCAATAAAAATTCTGGCTGCTCAATGGTACTTCAGCAGCCAGACTTTATTTTATTGATATATGCTCGATTTAGAATGGGCATACTGATTGGGCTATCCAATCGTTGTTCTCATTTGTGAATACAAGTGAGCTGTCATTGTATATTTACTACTATAGAATACTTTGCACCCACTACACTCAGCAACACAAACCTCAAAGTCAGAACCAGTCTTAAAATATCCTGTGCCTCTAAATGCCTTGTTCAATTTATTGCTGAAATAAAATGTGCTTTTTGCAACAAATCTGTATCAGTTGCAGTGTTCACTTATGTAAATGCCCTTTTTAAAAAAATTTCAAATAATCATTACCTCATTTAAAAAAATAAAGTTGTTACATTCCTTAGTCATGAACATTGTTTTATTACCCAGTTTACACAATTAGCTCCACAGTGATTGTAAAATCCTCCCAATGATTGTTAATAATAGTCTTTATACTTCTGGAGTCTAAAGAATGCATTATTGACATAAAAGGAGACAAATCCCAAGTCTGACGAACATTATCTGTTTGCCCTGGTACATTACATTTATTCCACTATCCTTTTATGCTTTCCTGAATTTTTTTTTCTAGATAACCTCTGTATAGAAACTTTTTTCTCACTACTTGTAACTCACTGTTAACTAACATTACGTCACTGGTTAAATTAAGTCCTCTTGGTGCTTGTCCAGTGACAATACCTCTTTTTAAACTAACCAGATGCAAACTACTAAAATGCAGCAAGTTGTTACTAGCCATGTTTATGTAATTGATTATGTTGCCTAACTTCTCAAGGCAAGTCTCTTTATAAATAGTCAAATCCAGAAGGAAGTGTTTGTCACACTAATGCTGTATTCTGTATTTAAACCCTAAACATTCAGTTGCACTTCACTCAATAAATAAATCAAGATCATTGAAATTTCCTATCCAAATAGAAAAAAAAAATCATCAGTAAAGTGATATATTTACTTAACTTGTTTAAATTCATTATGGCTGTGACGATGTGAGGTATGACAGCTATGCCAGGAGAAGTAGGGCAGTAACATATGCCAGCACAGCTAGCTGGAATTTTGTAAAAAAAATATATAACCAAAGCAAATGGAAGCAAGTGCTGTATAATAAAATCAAAACAGTAAAATTCAGCACAAGTAGCCCAACGAAGTACAGCACACAGGTTTATTCAGAGTCAGCACACCAATAGGATGAAAACATAAATGCTTATATCCACAAGTACGTTTTTGTCTACACTGAATTCTTCAGATGCTTAAGTGAATATGACTTACAAAAAGCAGTTTAACTACTTTTGCTTAAGTAGTGCCCCAATCACATTACAATAATTAAAATGTGAACTAATAAAAACTGAACAAGTCACATAAAATGACAATATAAATGTATAAAAGACATTTAAAACTTAAAACATAGCATCTTCCAAAAAAATATGTTAAATAAATATATCATAATAAAATCAATCACAAAGTATACATCAAATACTAAAACTCCCTCTAGTGGCCATTCTAAGAAAATATTTACCTTCATAAATAAAACATGAAACTGATTGTATAGTAGAAGCTGGTTTTATGATAGAGCTTTTTATATGCTATATTATAAAATACTATTTGAACAAAAAATGTGCAAGAGTGTATTATAACCTGGCAGCACTTAGTTTTAGAACTGGAGCTGGAGAAATAGCATCACTGAGGCCAGGATATTTATTAGCCTCTAATAAAATCTGCCAGAACACTTTTTTTACACTCAATCGTGGTTTCCCAGGGTCCTCCTCTCAACCCCTTAGCTATTTCTTCCACAACAAAGAATGAAAACGAAGCTCCTGTACACACAAGGGTGTATTTATAAAGATCACTTCTGGAATTCTTAGCACGAATATCATTCATATGCTCGTACATTCTCCTTTTTAACTTTCTCTCGGCTTTCCCTATATAAAAAGCAGTACATTAACTGCATAGAGCAATGTACACCAAGCCAAAAGAATCACAGGAACTGCATATATTGCTGCAAAAATAATCATCTCTAGCATGACAGTCAGACTCCAGTGTAACGATAGGGCAGTATTCATAATCTCAGCCTATGCCCCACAGCAGGGTTGTGATAGTGAGGAAAAGAGTGCATTCAGACAGCAGTTGCAGGACCTACTAGATAAACCAGGACAGCATGAATTGGTGTTGATAATGGGTGACTTGAATGCACATATCGGGACAGGCAGAACAGGATATGAGGACTGCCTGGGTCCACATGGGTAGGGCAACAGGAATAAAGGAGAAGCCATTCTGGACTTCTGTCTGGCAAATGACTTGACAGTATCCAGCACATGGTTCAGAAAGAGAGACAGTCACAAGATCACATACAAGAGTAGTCAACATGCAACTCAGGTAGACTTCCTCCTAGTAAGGAAAAGGCACTGGGGCAAAATCCATGATTGCAAAGTCATTCCCAGTGAAACAGTCAGCCCACAGCATAAACCACTAGTTGCCACAATCAACTGCAAGTAGTGGTGAGAGAAGGCTCTAAGGTCAACAGAGACCAGGCTGAAGACCTGGAAGTTAACTGGAGAGAAAGTACAACAGTTCAAGGAATTATTCAGGGGTCTAGCACCCCAAGAAGAGGAGGAAATAGGTGGAGTTGAAGAAGAATGGCAGTGCCTAAAAACAGCATGTGTTAGGACTACAGAAATGATATATGGCCAAGCCAGGTATGGAAATAAGGTACATAAGGAAAGCTGGTGGTGGAATGCATAAGTCCAGGTAGTCATCAAAAGAAAAAAGGAGTGCAGGAAGAAGTGGGAGACGAAAAGACTGACCAGGGTAGGAAGTCCTACTGGTTGGCAAACAAACAAGATAAAAAAGAAGTTGCAATAGCAAAGAATTGGGCATTAGAGGCACTGTACCATCTCCTGGAAAGTGACTCAGTAAGGGGTAGAAAGAAACTATATCAGGTTGCAAGGTAAAGACAGAAAGATAAAGAAGATAGTCAGACACCCTTCATAAGGGATGCCAGCAACAACCTGCTCACCAGCCCAGAGGACATCAAAGGCAGATGGAAGGAGTATTTCCAGCAGCTTCTGAATGAAAAAAAAAAACCCACAGAAGCTGTAATGCCCCAGAAACAGCCTGCAATGAGAGAAGAAGAGGAGCCCACCCTAGAAGACGTAAGAACAGCACTAAGGAAGATGAAGTCAGGGAAAGCAGCAGGCACAGATGAGGTCACAGAACATATGATAAAAGATGCTGGGTGAGATAGGGGAGAAATGGCTCCTCAGGGTACTAACAGCAGTATGGAGAGAAAGGCGTATCCTAGATGACTGGAGAATAAGCACACACGTGGCAGTATACAAGAACAAAGGGGACATCCACAACTGTGGGCAGTACAGAGGCATCAAACTTCTTTCACATTGTATAAAAGTTCTGGAGATGGTGATTGATAAATGGATGCACAGAGTAGTAGACTGTAAGATGGCAGATGAGCAGTTTGGATTCAGATTAGGATGCAGCACAGCTGACCCGATGTTTGCATTGAGACAGATACTTGAGAGGAAGCTAGAAATGAGGAGAGAGTCCAACTGTGCATTCCTAGTCTTGGAGAAAGTATATGACATGGTCCCAAGAAAGCTAATCCGGGCAGTACTGCGGTGGTTTGAAGTCTCAGAAACATTGGTAGAATTAGTGCAGGCTATGTACAAGGACCCAATGACTCAAGTACAGACAGTGTTCGGCCTCACAGAGGGGTTCCCAGTGGGTGTGGGTGTACATCAGGGTTCAGCTCTGAGCCCACTGCTGTTCATACTGGTGATGGACTACATTAGCAAACAGGTTGGAGGGGCTGGATCAACAAAGCTGCTGTATGCAGATGATGTGGCAGTACAGGCAGACTCTGAGCTAGAACTTCAGCAAGGGATAGGAGAATGGAATGTAAATCTGAAGGCACATGGGATGAAACTAAGCACAGATAAGATTGTGGTAATGGCAGCAAATTGGGGAAATCAGAAGAAGCTGAGAATACAGATAGAAGGGAAGATAATGGAACAGGTAAACAGCTTCAAGCATCTGGGAAGAGTAGTTGAGGAGAAGGGTAGTTTGAATGAAGAGGTCAAAGCTAGAATCAGAGGGGCTGCAGCCAACTGGCATAGAGTATCAGGTGTAGTCTATGACAGAAGAATACCAAAGAAGCTGAAAAGTAAGGTGTACAAGACAGTGGTGCAACCAGTATTACTGAATGGTACAGAAACCTGTACAGTAAAGGTAGAACAGTTGAAGAAACTAGATGTGATGGAAATGAAGTGCCTGAGAAAGATGGTAGGATGCACACTGTTGGACAGACGAAGAAATAGTTTCATAGTTTCATAGTTTAGTACTAGGCTATCTGCCCTGGGGCATTTGTAAGCCTAGCCATAGTGATGTGGCTTTCGCCACCCCATGAAATGGTACAAAAATGCACAGAATAGATTTAGAATACTGTGCCTCTGTCTAGTAGTGACACAATGAAGGCCCCCTTATATAATAGAATTAGTTTACTGTGCCCCTGTCTAGCAGTGACACAGATGTGACCCCTGGGTAAACTTACGATCTCCCATCCACTCATCAAGATTTCTCTTGAAGAGAGTCAGTGAGGGGCTCTGCCTAACATGAACTGGGATCCTGTTCCAAAGCATGGGAAGCCTCTGGGTTATGAATCTATCCCTCCAGCATGTCCTATTCATACTTGTGCTGAGGTTTAAGTCTTTAGCTCTCGTGGTCCTGATGGATTTGGATTTTTTGAGGTGGAGCATGTCCATCAGATCCTGAATGGACATGGCCTTGTACATCAGGCAGAGATCACCTCTGAGCAGGCAGTATGCTACTGAATAGAGCTGGAGTTTCTTTAGTCTGGCAGAATAAGACATATGTTGGAGACCCTTGATCCTCTTGGTGAGGTACTTTTGTGGTCTCTCCAGCTGTTGCAAATGCCAGGTGAGGTACATACCAAATGGGGCATTGTACTCAATCATGGGTCTGATGAGGGAGGAGTATAGGGGTACAATGACATCCTTGGATCTGGATGTGAATCCCTTCATGATGAGGTGTGCAAGGTAGAATGTTTTTCTAACCACTTTGGCAACGTGGGTGTCAAATGAGAGATCGCTGTCGACTTGGGTCCCTAGGTCTCTGATTACTTTTTCTGTACTCAGGGAGTTGCTGTCTATGTGATAATGTGTGGGTACTTTGTTTTTCCCAAAGGGGATGACTATACATTTTTTGGCATTTAGTTTAAGGCCGTGACTCCGGCACCAGCTGTCCGTTTCTGTGAGGCCTTTTTGTAGGATGTATGTGTCCGCTGGTGTATCGACTATGGCTCCTAGTTTGCAGTCATCTGCGAACTTTGTCAGCCACAACCCTCCCATGTTTGCTTTAACATCTGAGAAATAAATGCCGAACAAGAGGGGTCCCAGGACAGATCCCTGTGGGACACCACTTGTGACTGGCTTTGAGTCTGACATTGCTCCAGCGATTTTAACTTTATGGGTTCTGTCCTTTAGCCAGTTTGCAACCCATCTAGTGACATAAGGGTTTACATTTAAGCTGGTGAGCTTATCTATGATGCCTGAGTGGGGTATTGTGTCGAAGGCCTTAGCCAAGTCCAGGTAGGCTGTATGGACTGCTTTGCCCTCATCAATGGCTCTAGTGACTGTTTTGAAAAAGTCAACCAGGTTCAAAAGGCAGGATCTGCCCTTTACAAAGCTGAACTGGGTGGGGTCAAGTGTCTGTAGGTCCCCTATGTCTCTGTTTATGAGTTCCATAATGATTCTTTCCATAGCTTTGCAGACCAGGCTGGCTAAGCTTATGGGGTGGTAGTTCCCAGGGTTTGTAGAGGTACCCCCCTTGTGGAGTGGGACCACTGTTGCTGTACGCCAGTGTTCAGGTACATATCCTGTAGTAAGGCTAAGGTTAAATAGCATTTTTATGTGTGGGTTTAGCTCCTCTTGGAGTTCACATAGCACGCAACCCGGGATACCATCAGGTCCCATTGATGCTGTGTTTTTAGCTTTGTTGAGGGCGGTTCTCACTTGGACATCTGAGATGACAGGGAGATTACATTCAGCTGGGATAAGTATTTCTTCTTTTGGGGTGAGGGAGGGGAGAAATTTGCACTGAACCTGTCAGCCAGAATGTTGGCAATATCTGTGGGTTCAGTGTATTTTTTGTTGTTGTGAACTAACTCTGAGCATATCTGAGGGTTTCCAACATAGCTGAAGAAGGCTTTGTGGTTATCTTTAGTGTCCTTAGCGATTTTTCTCTCAAAGTTGGCCTTGGATGTTTTTATGAGTGAATGTAGTTTTCTGCTAATGTTGATCAGAGATGTCTTCCCTTTATGGGATTTTGCTCTGTCATGCAGTAGCTTCCTTCTTTTGTTATACAATTTGTTAATGGCTGAGGTCCACCAGACAGGACGCTTGCCTTTGGTGGAGAGGGACTTGGATTTATTTGGGATTGCATGATCCATGCATTCTTGGAGATGTCCATAGAAAGCATTTGTGAAGGATTTGGCATTGTGGGATGTGGTATCCACTGGCCCAGTGGGCTTAAAGGATACCATCTCAGTCTTAAGAAGAGTGAAGTCTGCTTTTGAGAAGTTTTTCACTGTGGTCTTTTGTGCTGGGGGTGGAGGTGGGATATGTATATCCAGGGTGATTAGTTTGTGGTCAGATCTCACTAGTGAGGGGTATACCTCCGGTGTGGAGCATTTTGTCCCCATGTTTGTGATGATCAGGTCTAGTATATTATCTCCCCTAGTGGGAGAGGTGACTAGTTGTTCCAGTGCATTTGAATTTATGAATTCCAGGAACCTTTGGGCTACGGTGTTAGGGCTAGAATAATGTACCCAATCTATGTTTGGGTAGTTGAAGTCTCCCAGTATGATGGTATTTTGTGATACATTCATATCCTCCAATGTCTTCAGGAAGCCTGAGTGGGGTTCCTGAGATTGGGAGGGTGGTCTGTAACATGCTACCAGTTGTATAGCAGTTTTGCCTATGGTTAGTTGCACCTGTATGGTCTCTGATGCTTCATGTGTTGCTACTAACCTGGAGGTGTGGGTGCCCTTGATGAATATGGACACTCCCCCTCCCTTTGTGGTTCGGCCCGGGTTTTGGGGCCGAAAAGCATGATACGAGGTATAGCCTGGTAGCGCTGGGGTGCTCTCAGGAGCCTTGAACCAGGTTTCAGTTACTGCACAGACGTCGATGTTCTCCATACTGAGGAGTGCATCGAGTGCCTGCATCTTGAGATTTAGACTTCTGGCGTTGAGCAGTATTACCCTTAATTTTTTTCATTTTTGTTTTCTAAGGAGGTGGGTTTGTCTTTTGAACCTTGCCTAAAAAAGGCACTATGGGGGTGGCAAGAGCCTTGGCCAATATCCGGAAGCCCAGTGGTGACAGGTGCAAGCCGTCACTTGCGAAGCAGCGTGGCTTGTCCAACATGTCATCCCAGGCAGACAGACATTGGATCCCCTTAGAATGACACCAGTACTTGAGCCAATTATTAAAGCTGATCATCTTGTCTTTGTATTGTGGCATCATTCTTGGTGAGGGCAAGATGTTGCTCAGGGTCAGGGTCATACCAGCCTGGGCTACATAATCAGAGAGCTCCTCTATGTCTCTTTTCATGTAGTCCAGGGAGGTACGTCTCAGGTCATTCACGCCAGCATGGACAATGACGGAGTCATATTTGTACTTGCTTTGGAGTAACCTGAGTGTGTGTGTTATGTGGTGGATCCTAGCTCCCGATAGGCAGCTCACAGTCACCCTCTCCTTGTTCAGCCTGGTAAGCGGGACATCAGTGTGTCTGACTATAGAGTCACCTATTACTAGTGTATCAGGCATGGTGTTTGGCCTTAAGGGCTGTGATTGGTTGACACACTGATTTATTGCAGTATGTGTTGCATGTGTTTTGTTTTGAGGTGGTGGATTTTTGGATGTCTGCTTTGGGAGCCTCTGTTGTTTTGGTAAGTTTTTTATTGGAGCCTCCGAGTATGTCTTTGTGTTTTTATGTGTTTGGTTTGCAGTTGTGGTAGGTCTATGTGGGACTGGGTTTGCTGTGTGTGTGGTTACCATCTCCTCCTGTCTGGTCATGCCAGCCCCGAGTTGAGAGAGTTCAGCCTCCAGTTTGGCTATAGAGTTGCATCTCTCACATGTATTTGTGTTTGTTGGGAGGAGGAGAGGGTTGTCTGTGTACATGAGACAATTGTAGCATTGTCTCAAGATACCCAGATTAACCAGCTGAACTGGAGAGGATGCCAGTACTCTACCACTCGACATGCTAGAACAGTATAAAGGAGTGCTGTGCCTTTAAGGGAAGTGGATATTCACAGCGGTGGTAGGTGGATGTAGTGCTTACTTAGTACGAGAGTGCTTACTTAGTAGAGAAGTTTTGAGAACAAGTGCTAGGCTTATAATATAGCTAGTAGTCTGATTATACTAAGAGTAGAGCTTCCTTAAGGGAAAATTTGAAGAGCAGACTTGGCGGAGCCAGAAGAAGTTTAACCTGGTTTAACCGGCGCTGCGCTATGCGCACAACTGCGCAAAGTCGTGCAAACGCGGATTTTAAACAGGGAACTACAAAAGAGCTAGAAATGGTCCAAAACAACCAATTACTACAGCTCTTGTGCTGAGGTCACTTCCTACAGGGACAGGTAGGCTGCTCAAGGCTCCCCACTCCCACTGGTGAGCAAAGAAACTTCCTTCTATCCAAGTAAGGTAATGGACAACACAGGAACTACACCGCAGCCCAGAATACAGCAATGCCTGTAAACTGGTCTAAACTAGTCGAGGAGAGGCGGGAAAACAAGGATTATTTTTTTGTTTTTTTGATAGAAACACACAGAAAATGCAGAAACAGTGATAAATCAGTTACACAGGCTAGCACACTTTAGTGGGCAGCTTCAACAGTTAAATTAAACAAACAAACAAACAAACTTTCCATCAAATTCGACTAAAAAATAACTTTAAGTGCAGATTTAAAAATAATGCAGCAAACAGCTAAAAAACAGTTTAAGCTTGCTCAGGGTAAGCTACAGAAGCTATTCCAAGTAAAAAAACAGCAAAGATACTTAAATCCAGAAAGTAGTCGCTTTTCTGAGTTCTCTGTAGCTAGGACCACTCTGCAGGGCCATGAGGAGCTTGTCTGAGCAGTATAGCCAGAAAAAACGCCCAGAGGCGGATTTTAAACAGGGAGCTACAAAAGAGCTAGAAATGGTCCAAAACAACCAATTACTACAGCTCTTGTGCTGAGGTCACTTCCTACAGGGACAGGTAGGCTGCTCAAGGCTCCCCACTCCCACTGGTGAGCAAAGAAACTTCCTTCTATCCAAGTAAGGTAATGGACAACACAGGAACTACACCACAGCCCAGAATACAGCAATGCCTGTAAACTGGCCTAAACTAGTCAAGGAGAGGCGGGAAAACAAGGATTTTTTTTGTTTTTTTTTTTTGATAGAAACACACAGAAAATGCAGAAACAGTGATAAATCAGTTACACAGGCTAGCACACTTTAGTGGGCAGCCTCAACAGTTAAATTAAACAAACAAACAAACTTTCGATCAAATTCGACTAAAAAGTAACTTTAAGTGCAGATTTTAAAATAATGCAGCAAACCGCTAAAAAAACAGTTTAAGCTTGCTCAGGGTAAGCTACAGAAGCTATTCAGAGTAAAAAAAACAGCAAAGATACTTAAATCCAGAAAGTAGTCGCTTTTCTGAGTTCTCTGTAGCTAGGACCACTCTGCAGGACCACGAGGAGCTTGTCTGAGCAGTATAGCCAGAAAAAATGCCCAGAGGCGGATTTTAAACAGGGAACTACAAAAGAGCTAGAAATGGTCCAAAACAACCAATTACTACAGCTCTTGTGCTGAGGTCACTTCCTACAGGGACAGGTAGGCTGCTCAAGGCTCCCCACTCCCACTGGTGAGCAAAGAAACTTCCTTCTATCCAAGTAAGGTAATGGACAACACAGGAACTACACCACAGCCCAGAATACAGCAATGCCTGTAAACTGGTCTAAACTAGTCGAGGAGAGGCGGGAAAACAAGGATTATTTATTTGTTTTTTTTTGATAGAAACACACAGAAAATGCAGAAACAGTGATAAATCAGTTACACAGGCTAGCACACTTTAGTGGGCAGCCTCAACAGTTAAATTAAACAAACAAACAAACAAACTTTCGATCAAATTCGACTAAAAAGTAACTTTAAGTGCAGATTTTAAAATAATGCAGCAAACAGCTAAAAAATAGTTTAAGCTTGCTCAGGGTAAGCTACGGAAGCTATTCCAAGTAAAAAAACAGCAAAGATACTTAAATCCAGAAAGTAGTCACTTTTCTGAGTTCTCTGTAGCTAGGACCACTCTGCAGGACCACGAGGAGCTTGTCTGAGCAGTATAGCCAGAACAAAACGCCCAGAGGCGGATTTTAAACAGGGAACTACAAAAGAGCTAGAAATGGTCCAAAACAACCAATTACTACAGCTCTTGTGCTGAGGTCACTTCCTACAGGGACAGGTAGGCTGCTCAAGGCTCCCCACTCCCACTGGTGAGCAAAGAAACTTCCTTCTATCCAAGTAAGGTAATGGACAACACAGGAACTACACCGCAGCCCAGAATACAGCAATGCCTGTAAACTGGTCTAAACTAGTCGAGGAGAGGCGGGAAAACAAGGATTATTTTTTTGTTTTTGATAGAAACACACAGAAAATGCAGAAACAGTGATAAATCAGTTACACAGGCTAGTACACTTTAGTGGGCAGCCTCAACAGTTAAATTAAACAAACAAACAAACAAACTTTCGATCAAATTCGACTAAAAAGTAACTTTAAGTGCAGATTTTAAAATAATGCAGCAAACAGCTAAAAACAGTTTAAGCTTGTTCAGGGTAAGCTACAGAAGCTATTCCAAGTAAAAAAAACAGCAAAGATACTTAAATCCAGAAAGTAGTTGCTTTTCTGAGTTCTCTGTAGCTAGGACCACTCTGCAGGACCACGAAGAGCTTGTCTGAGCAGTATAGCCAGAAAAAAAACGCCCAGAGGCGGATTTTAAACAGGGAACTACAAAAGAGCTAGAAATGGTCCAAAACAACCAATTACTACAGCTCTTGTGCTGAGGTCACTTCCTACAGGGACAGGTAGGCTGCTCAAGGCTCCCCACTCCCACTGGTGAGCAAAGAAACTTCCTTCTATCCAAGTAAGGTAATGGACAACACAGGAACTACACCGCAGCCCAGAATACAGCAATGCCTGTAAACTGGTCTAAACTAGTCGAGGAGAGGCGGGAAAACAAGGATTATTTTTTGTTTTTGATAGAAACACACAGAAAATGCAGAAACAGTGATAAATCAGTTACACAGGCTAGCACACTTTAGTGGGCAGCTTCAACAGTTAAATTAAACAAACAAACAAACAAACTTTCGATCAAATTCGACTAAAAAATAACTTTAAGTGCAGATTTTAAAATAATGCAGCAAACAGCTAAAAAACAGTTTAAGCTTGCTCAGGGTAAGCTACAGAAGCTAGTCCAAGTAAAAAAACAGCAAAGATACTTAAATCCAGAAAGTAGTCGCTTTTCTGAGTTCTCTGTAGCTAGGACCATTCTGCAGGACCACGAGGAGCTTGTCTGAGCAGTATAGCCAGAAAAAAACGCCCAGAGGCGGATTTTAAACAGGGAACTACAAAAGAGCTAGAAATGGTCCAAAACAACCAATTACTACAGCTCTTGTGCTGAGGTCACTTCCTACAGGGACAGGTAGGCTGCTCAAGGCACCCCACTCCCACTGGTGAGCAAAGAAACTTCCTTCTATCCAAGTAAGGTAATGGACAACACAGGAACTACACCACAGCCCAGAATACAGCAATGCCTGTAAACTGGTCTAAACTAGTCGAGGAGAAGCGGGAAAACAAGGATTATTTTTTTGTTTTTTTGATAAAAACACACAGAAAATGCAGAAACAGTGATAAATCAGTTACACAGGCTAGCACACTTTAGTGGGCAGCCTCAACAGTTAAATTAAACAAACAAACAAACAAACAAACTTTCGATCAAATTCGACTAAAAAGTAACTTTAAGTGCAGATTTTAAAATAATGCAGCAAACAGCTAAAACAACAGTTTAAGCTTGCTCAGGGTAAGCTACAGAAGCTATTCCAAGTAAAAAAACAGCAAATATACTTAAATCCAGAAAGTAGTCGCTTTTCTGAGTTCTCTGTAGCTAGGACCACTCTGCAGGGCCATGAGGAGCTTGTCTGAGTAGTATAGCCAGAAAAAAACGCCCAGAGGTGGATTTTAAACAGGGAGCTACAAAAGAGCTAGAAATGGTCCAAAACAACCAATTACTACAGCTCTTGTGCTGAGGTCACTTCCTACAGGGACAGGTAGGCTGCTCAAGGCTCCCCACTCCCACTGGTGAGCAAAGAAACTTCCTTCTATCCAAGTAAGGTAATGGACAACACAGGAACTACACCACAGCCCAGCATACAGCAATGCCTGTAAACTGGCCTAAACTAGTCAAGGAGAGGCGGGAAAACAAGGATTTTTTTTTTTTTTTTTTTATAGAAACACACAGAAAATGCAGAAACAGTGATAAATCAGTTACACAGGCTAGCACACTTTAGTGGGCAGCCTCAAAAGTTAAATTAAACAAACAAACAAACAAACTTTCGATCAAATTCGACTAAAAAGTAACTTTAAGTGCAGATTTTAAAATAATGCAGCAAACCGCTAAAAAAACAGTTTAAGCTTGCTCAGGGTAAGCTACAGAAGCTATTCCGAGTAAAAAAAAACAGCAAAGATACTTAAATCCAGAAAGTAGTCGCTTTTCTGAGTTCTCTGTAGCTAGGACCACTCTGCAGGACCACGAGGAGCTTGTCTGAGCAGTATAGCCAGAAAAAAAATGCCCAGAGGCGGATTTTAAACAGGGAACTACAAAAGAGCTAGAAATGGTCCAAAACAACCAATTACTACAGCTCTTGTGCTGAGGTCACTTCCTACAGGGACAGGTAGGCTGCTCAAGGCTCCCCACTCCCACTGGTGAGCAAAGAAACTTCCTTCTATCCAAGTAAGGTAATGGACAACACAGGAACTACACCACAGCCCAGAATACAGCAATGCCTGTAAACTGGTCTAAACTAGTCGAGGAGAGGCGGGAAAACAAGGATTATTTATTTGTTTTTTTGTTTTTTTGATAGAAACACACAGAAAATGCAGAAACAGTGATAAATCAGTTACACAGGCTAGCACACTTTAGTGGGCAGCCTCAACAGTTAAATTAAACAAACAAACAAACAAACTTTCGATCAAATTCGACTAAAAAGTAACTTTAAGTGCATATTTTAAAATAATGCAGCAAACAGCTAAAAAAACAGTTTAAGCTTGCTCAGGGTAAGCTACAGAAGCTATTCCAAGTAAAAAAACAGCAAATATACTTAAATCCAGAAAGTAGTCGCTTTTCTGAGTTCTCTGTAGCTAGGACCACTCTGCAGGACCTCGAGGAGCTTGTCTGAGCAGTATAGCCAGAAAAAAATGCCCAGAGGCGGATTTTAAACAGGGAACTACAAAAGAGCTAGAAATGGTCCAAAACAACCAATTACTACAGCTCTTGTGCTGAGGTCACTTCCTACAGGGACAGGTAGGCTGCTCAAGGCTCCCCACTCCCACTGGTGAGCAAAGAAACTTCCTTCTATCCAAGTAAGGTAATGGACAACACAGGAACTACAACACAGCCCAGAATACAGCAATGCCTGTAAACTGGTCTAAACTAGTCGAGGAGAGGCAGGTAAACAAGGATTATTTTTTTGTTTTTTTGATAGAAACACACAGAAAATGCAGAAACAGTGATAAATCAGTTACACAGGCTAGCACACTTTAGTGGGCAGCCTCAACAGTTAAATTAAACAAACAAACAAACAAACTTTCGATCAAATTCGACTAACAAGTAACTTTAAGTGCAGATTTTAAAATAATGCAGCAAACAGCTAAAAAACAGTTTAAGCTTGCTCAGGGTAAGCTACAGAAGCTATTCCAAGTAAAAAAAACAGCAAAGATACTTAAATCCAGAAAGTAGTCGCTTTTCTGAGTTCTCTGTAGCTAGGACCACTCTGCAGGACCACGAGGAGCTTGTCTGAAATGAGAACATAAGACCAGAAGCCAAAGTAGCTCCAATTGCAGAAAAGATCAAAGAGAACAGATTACGGTGGTTTGGGCAAATGTGTAGAAAAGCAGAAGACAATCTGGTGAGGAAGATTTGGGACAGACAGGAAGAAGGTAAGAGGAAGCAAGGATGTCCAGCAAAGAGGTGGATGGATTGTGTGAAAGAAGATCTGCAACACTCAGGCAGGAGTGTGGTACTGAATCGAGAGAGTTGGCGACAGTTAACACATTACCCTGACCCTACCCTGACCCCATGTAGAAAAAGGGGGCTGATGATGATGGTGATGGGGGTAGCATGGGAACCAGAAGTCAGATGACCAGATGTATGTGATGCCATTCTGTAATCTAGGACAAAACTGATGTTTTAATACCAGATGAGAGAGATGTCTCAGAGCACTCTGTTTTTGGAGTCTGACAAAGAAGGACCCCTCACCTACTTCATCTTGCCTTGCTCTAGTAAGTGACCAGGGAACAGTAATTCTTTAAATCAGTCAGAAAAACATAGCGATGTTAGTTAAATACTGTTTTTTCCTGTATCTGTATGAATCAGTTCATCTGTATTATTGTAATATTTCCTACGTGTTTGCTGTAAATAGACATTTAGTATTTTCATATTCTTTTATTATTTATTATTAAATATAGACACTGTGGCCACTCCCGAAAGCCTTAGCACATTAGCCAAACACTATAATTTCTATTAATGTTAAATTTCACTCAGTATAATTGGGTACCCTTGTAAGAGCCTTAGAGTACCTGGCTTTGGGGGGGTCTGGTGGCAGTGTAACTACCTTATGGTCCAGGTAGAAGGGAGTATAGCTAATAAATCTTTGTGTGTGTGTGTGTGTGTGTGTGTGTGTGTGTGTGTGTGTGTGTGTCTGTGTGAAAATCAAATTTCAAACAGTGTGTGTGTCAGCTGCATGGAGCAGGGACACAAAGCATTGGTTTCACAGAGAGGGTGCTGGAGGACTTGGCTTGGACACTCGGCTGAGGACTCAACCCTACAGCTGTGCCAGTGGGGAGTCTTATTGGGGATTTAGAGAGAGAGAGACCAGCCCCTGGACTGATTGTGTTCCCTGTGTGCTCTGAAGGGAAATTGTGCTTGATGCAGAGAGCTGCATCTGGAAATACTGGATATATCCATTTTGTTCCAAGTGAAAGTCCCTCTGCAGTGTCAGTGGTGAGGATTCAGGCTCCTTGATTACTGGCCTAGTGAGGGGATGTCACAACAGTTATACATGAAAAATCTTTCCAGTGTGACATCAAATTGGCACAGCTTATGCCATGGTAGCACCTAAAGTCACCCCATAAATTTAATGAATATATTTGTCAAGGTACATAAAAACTTTCCTGTGATACTGTAGCTAATAATTCAGAAACTACCATAATCTCTTTGAGTATAACAGAACTGACACAAATTAACTCATTGTTTATCAATTCCAATCCAGTGAAATTTAGAATCACAATACAAAGACAATACAAAGTGAATTTATATTCATGGTGATTAATAAACTACTAGTGTCTGTTTTAATGCTTCGATATTTTTCAATAAAGTTGTTTGGAAACTGAAATATAAGAATCTGCAGATGTATACATACCACAGCCAGCCAGCATTGTTCTCAAAGGTGGATTTAATTCATCCTTAATTATAAGGGGGCTGCATTTTGTCCAGCACATGAGCATCAGATGTTCAACATACAAAAACATAAATTAAATTAAAAGGGTACAAGTGAGCCAACAAAGCACATCATTATTGGCCCACTAAACAGTCTCTAAAGTAATAATTCTAGAATACGTGCTATATCTTTAATTCTCTACAACCAACTACTGGACAGTGAGAATGACATGGATGACTGGAGAACACACAGACACAACCACTCCCAGAAACAGCATCAAGGACTTGGAAAAGACACTTAAGAGACATAAGACTCTCCAATGGGAGGGGAATGTTTTGTCCACTATCTCTACAACTAGATGGATCCACAGGAGATTTAGGATCCACAAAGCTGTAATGTGGAACAATGTGCAACATGATCTCTTAACAGAAAGGGAGAACACTCTTAAAGACACATGACATTATTTGACCTTCTACTGAAACACAACAGCTCATAGTAAAAGGAACATAACACACTTATTCCACAGATATAGAAAGACCTAGGCAACAGTGCCCACAGTGAAAAAGAAACGTAAGCTGTTGTACAATGTGTTAACAAATAGGAGAATGCAGCAAAAAAAGAAAAAAGACAAGAAGATCGACAGAGACAGGAAGGACTACACTTCAAGGGAGTCAGCTGTACACCCACTGTGAGATATTAAACTTGCATCCTGATATGGAAAAAACAAGGACTCTGAGAACCCATTGTATTCTGATGCAGTCCCTGTCAGTACTACCAGGAAATGTAAATAAAAGGAGAAGCACACAGGACCCCCTGTACTGGACATTCCCATAGCCACCCTTACTCACTCTCATCTGCATGACAGGAACACCTGCAATGAGGGTAGGATACATCAAAGGGAACAGTAGTAGGTTTTTTCCATGACCATCTCAAGCAAGGTTTGGACAAAAAGACATGCCCATCAACCAAACAGAGGGGATACCAGGTGGGCTTTTAATTCACACAATCATCCAGGACTGGGGAGAGAGACTGCAGGAGGACTCCTTTCCCAGTGAAGAGAAAATGGAAGAAGAGCATCAGAGGGATCCCTCAAAATGGAAAGAATGTGTACCACCGAAGTCAAGACCCACCAAACACAACATCAATGTCCTCAATAATGTTGAGGAGCCACTCTCAGAGATGGAAGTAAAGCTTCTCAGAAAAGGTCTCAGGTTTGTGCCTCACAGATGGAGTACACTGACTGATGTTATTATCGAAATAAACATTTTTTGAAGAAAACTCAACCTAAAAGTGCACTTTCATAAGAAGAATAAACCCAATACAGGGAACCTGACAGAGAAAGGTAAAACTATAAAGACACGGATACAACTGACCACCACCATGAGGGTCTGATTAGCATATGGAAAAAAACAGCATATTCTGTCTCCCTCTCCACCCACCCACTAGGGCTTATTAGACAAAATGTGAAAACAATATTAGGGGACTCCTAAAAACTCTGTAAGAAAAAAAATGTATAACACCAAAAAACAAATTGCAAGCACAGAAGAATCTGAGCTAGAATAAGGACCACAGCTGATAAAATCAGACAAAGGATGGAACATTTTCATCATGGATGCCAATATTTGCAAAAAGAAGATTGAAGACATGCTTGGAAACACCACATTTTCCAGAACAGTTTTGATAAATGACATAATGGGAGCATATGATAATTACACAATAGGCTTATTGAGTTGAATGAAGAAGGTCTCTTTAACTACAAGATGTTTGACTTGCTGGATATCCCCTTTCCACACATTCCAAGATTGTTTGGTTTCTCCAAGCCCCACAAAAATGTAGAGGACTCCTATAGGCCAGTCAGTGCTGGAGGAGGCTGAGCTACAAAGCCCCTGGACATTATTCTGGAGTTTATAATAAACCTCCCATATGAAATGCCACCTCTTTTATCATGGCCTCTCTTGATTTCTTTGAAAAGATCATGGATATCACAGTCAACACAGACACCATTCTGGTTACCATATACATTGAAACACTCTACACTGTGTTCCACATGAATATTGCATAGAAGCAGTTAAGAAAGCCCTCATATCATAATCCACCTCACTTCCAAAGGGAAAACATCTGTACTTTAATCTACTGACCTGGTTCCTTTGAATAAATATATTGTTTTTAACAAAAAATACTACAAGCAGACTAAAGCCATAACCATGGGGGCTGCAATGACACTCAGCTTGGCCAATATAACACTAACCAAATGGGAAAAGGATTGTGTCTACAACACATCTTTCCTTGGCAAACGTAGACTGCTACACTCGCTCCATCAGTGATACTTTCTTCACCTGGAATGACTCCTTGGAAAGCCTAAATACATTCTTGTTCCACATCAGTCACTCCCCCCCTTCACCCTATGGTTCCAGTACCCTTGCCTTCACATCCAGACAGGAGGATGCTGTTTGGGCCACCTGATAATATCATACCTTTAAAGAGAAGAACTCCAGCTACCAGTCTTTACATGATGTAAAGCATTCTCACCTATTTCTCTCACTGCAGGATCTACTCTGGTTCCATAATGTTCCACACTAGTAGTCCACTACATCTAGAAGTGCTACCAAACAAACCACCCATGGGAATACTTGAAGTAACATCAACCCAAATCCTAAGCCAGATGTTCAATCATTGAGACTAATATTTTTGTCTGTCTCTGGCTCCAGGACTCTGGTGATCTAATTATGACTGCTCAGAGCTTATCCAAAATAGTACTATCTACTAGATCCACGGGATATAGCCAACATACTACTGGACAAATGCAGTGCAAATTTCACTCCCAAAACAACTATACAAAACCTACGTAAACTCTCAAAACTGCCCATCATAACCAAAAAACACTTGCCAAAGGTACTCTTCAAAATGAAAAATGCATCATCCATGTGGCCTGATAATACACCCAGTTAGCTAATAAACAGTACAAAACACATCCTAGTGGATCCTCTCCCATAGCTTTTCATCCTGAGATCAGTGACTGGTTTTGTCCCCTTCACAAAGGTGGACCTACCACTGACTCTGGAAGCCACAGAACTGTTATCCTGACTAGTCTCTTTGTTGACCAGGTAGGTCCCACTAGGCTAGAAGCCTCTTTTCAGGGGAAACCCAAGGTGATGTTTACACAATTAGGGAAATTTGGCCAAGGCATCAGGGAATTTCTCCTACACTTTTCAACAGGTGTAGTAGGATCTTTTAAATCCATCTAAGCTACCACCAACTCAAGCATATCAATATTCTTACACGGTTGAACTCCAGCAGTATGGCTTTGTTAAGGGTAACACTTATCTCATGAATCTAGTTAACTTCTTTGAGACGGTAGCACAAATGATAGACAGTGGACATGTTGTTCATATAGTATACTTCAGCCTGGCTAAGGCGTTTGACACCCTACCAGATGTAAACATAATAAGCTGAATGAGCTCCAGCTGTTAGATGGATAGCAAATTAGTTGAGAGATAGAACCCTCATAATGAGGATTAGCACCTGTGTAATGAGGATTGCAGGTGCATCCTTTGTATACAAAAAGGTGACTCCCAGTGTTCCTAAGGGCTCTGTGCTGGGACTGGTACTATTATCATCTACTTTGCAGATGTCCAAACTACAAATAGTGATCTCTGGCTAACCAAGTTTCCAAACAACTACAAACTTGGTGTCATCCTCAAGTCCCTATCTGATATGCAAAAGATCCAAATGGAACTCATATGTCAACAAATGTTGCTCAAAAATAGATTAAAATGAAATGTTTAAAGCTACAATATCATCACATTTTGTAAAGAATCTTTTCATCCATCTTATAGCATAAACAATACCCAACATCAAAATGAATGTCTGGTGAGAGATTTTGGAACATGGGGGGGGGGGGTAATTTTCTTCCCTTGCCTCTGACCATCACATTGCAGCAGTAATTAGATGATCTTTTATTAACCTGGTGCAGCTGACTGCAAAAAAATATTCATCTAGATCCAAGGAAGGTATTATATCTCTATATTATGCATTGATCAGACATATTATCAAATACAATGCCCTTTTGGGATGTATCTTACCAGGCTTATCAAACAACTGGCAAGATGGCAGAGGCTCCTAACTTAAAAGACTGCAGGTTTAAAAGACAAGAGCTAACAGGAGAGGCTGGAAGCAGTGTCTCTTTATTCAGTGCCCTACAGACTTTTTATGGGTGATCTGTATCTTGTATTTCAGGACATTAGTAATCCAATAGTCCATGACCTCTTATATCTCCACAAATCAAACAGTCCCACTAACATTAGATCCAGGTATCTAAACCGGCTTCAACAAATTTAAAAAAACACAGTGAAGAGACAAATTCATCACAGAATGTTTTCCTCTTCTCTGGAGCAAACTTCCACTCCAAATTAAGCAAAGCCACACACTTTCTTCCTTCATTCAAAAAGGAGTTAGCCAACTAGACAGGCATCCACAAATAAACTCTGGTATGACTGACCTGTTGCTTCTTGAAGAAGGAGATAAAGCCTATGGGTGGGCTCTGTAGGGTGTAAATGTCTAATGGGCTTGGCTGCCTTCTATTTTCTATGATATATAACTTTTCAGTTGTTTTATGAAAGCTTTTAGAAATGATCACCTACCTGTATTTGGGTGGTTCATAACACAGAATAGGATCATTTGGGATAGGCTTATCTTTATTACTGGCTTTTTGCATTCTTCCTTGTAGAAAGTAAACTTTTACTATATCT